>NW_026068772.1:13054-15493 GCF_014885135.2 Alexandromys fortis
ACAATGAGGACTACTGAGACCTCAAGAACAATGGCAATGGGTTTTTGATCCTACTGTACCTATTGGTTTTGTGGGAGCCTAGGCAGTTTGGATGCTCACCTTACTAGACCTGGATGGAGGTGGGTGGTCTTTGGACTTCCCACAGGGCAGGGAACCCTGATTGCTCTTTGGGCTGACGAGGGAGGGGGACTTGGCTGAGGGAGGGGGAGGGAAAGGGGAGGCGGCGGTGGGGAAGAGACAGAAATCTTTAATAAATAAATAAAAAAAAAGTCCTTATTCAGCTGGGTGGTGGCGGCACACATCTTTAATCCCAGCACTCGGGAGGCAACAGCCTGGTCTACAAAGTAAGGTCTAGGATAGCCAGGACTTTTAGACAAAGAAACCCTTTCTCAAAAAACAAACAAAAAAAATCAATATTCAATTTTTAAAGAAGATTAATTCACTTACTATATATACAGTGTTCTGCCTACATGTATGCATACATGCCAGAAGAGGGGCACCAGGTCTCATTACAGATGATTATAAGCCATCATGTGGTTGTTGGGAAGCAAACTAAGACCCTCTAAAAGAGCAGCCAGAGCTCTTAACCTCTGAGCCATCTCTCCAGACCTACAAATTTCTTACATCTGAAAAAGCATAAAGAACCAACCTCAGTGGTGTAACAAACTCAGATTTTCAGAGTGTGAAGGATACAGAGGAACTCAAAGGAGGCAGAAAGCACAGAGAAGGAAGAACTCTCCCCTCTTACCTGGATCAGCACCCATCATCATGCCTACCCATTCCTTAGTAGTCAGTCTGTAGATGACACCATTCTCCTTGTCTACCATCCATGAAATGGGAGCTTCTGAGAACACTGCACAGCAGAAAGCCTCCACTTTGATCACAAAGAGATAACCATGCAAATTCCCCTCGTGAAACACATCTATGACTCTGGTCTTATAAGACACCTTCTCTAAAGATGATGAAAAATGGAAAACTGGCAACTTAGATATTGCTTCATTTGTCACTCTTTCCAAAGAGTCACGGGTAACATTTTCTTTTGGGCATCCCAGGACCTTCCTACTCTTGTCCTCCACTCCAATGAAAAGGTAGCCTCCGCTGGTGTTTGCAAATGCAGAGACATACTCTGGAATTATATCTTTAATGTTGTTTTGAACATTATCTGTATCGAATTTTTTAAACTCTACTTGTATAGATTCAGGAAAAGGCAAGATTTGACCATATTCGAGTTTCTCACTTTGGAAAATTTCAAAAGCAGGATTTGTTTCAAGGATGTTCTGACGCATAACTCTGGGAATTTTAACAGGTGGAGCCCCTCCATCAGTTAGGCCACATCCGACACTCTTCTTACCCTTTAGAAATGTGAATGCATCTGTTGAACTCATGACAATCACTGAAGTTCCACATCTACGTTTCAAGGAAGACTTTTCGGTGCAAATGCGAGGCTTAGCAGAACTGTCTTCAGAGCCACAGCTCCAAGATTTAACAAAAATGTAAAAATGGTTCCCACGTTGCTGGGTCTCAAAGAAAGCCTGCCAATCAGAAGACTGGACAAGATCTCTCAAAGCCTGTTCCAAATCCTGTCCCATCTCCACGGGCTGCTCACTCTTATTGGCCATTTGTATCTCAATCACTCCTCCTCCGGAGTTTAACAGAGCATAGGCAGCCTTTGTCACTCTTTTCTTCTCCAGCATTCTCTTCTCCGAGTTCATATTATTTCGTTCTTCTTCGCCGAGAGTCACATCTTTTATGCGGATGACCAAGTCTGGGTGAGACTTTATCACCTCTAAGGAGTGATTTCTTTTCCTGTTGGTCCTGCAGTCAAACAATCCAAACACTTGTTTTTTACCTTTATTAAGATTAATTCTCTCATGGACACAATTCATTCATCTACTTAATGAAAATATTTAGTCTAAGTCAAACATATCCTGTAAAAGCAGTAAAATATCAAGTAAGATAAAAACAGTCCTTTCTCTTCAGAAATTGTTTTGAGGGGAAATAAAAGTAGAACTTACATGAGATATGGGCTGTAGGAGGAAAAACACACTAAAGAGGTGTCTGAACTACTTTGGCTATTACTCTGTAGTTTAATAATGCTCCCAGGAGGAGCTAATGTCACCCACTCACTGTAATTGTCAGGGTGAAGTCATCAGCATTGAGGTACAAGAGTAGGAGGAGAGGTAAAAGCCATGAGTCACAGGGCAGCGACAGAGTAATAGAAATAGGTTAAATTAAGTTATAAGCGCTAGTTAGAAATAAGACTGTCAAGGCCGAGCATTCATAATTAATAAGAATTCTCCATATTGTTATTTTGGAGCTACCCTGTGGGACAGAAATTCTTTAAGAGAAAGATTCTTTACAACATACTATTGCTATATTTATCTGGATATTTAAAATACCTGAGAGGTGCAGATGTGTATGGAGGAAGAGAAGTTGAAG
>NW_026068773.1:0-1274 GCF_014885135.2 Alexandromys fortis
CTGAGGGTGCCGGGCTCTCTTACTGGGGACCTTGAGGCTCACTGCTCTGGGTGGGTAGCTTTAGAGTAGGAGCTTAAAGTAGGAGCTTAAAACTGATATTGAGCACTGGTCCTAGCATACAGCAGGGCAGGCCAGTTTTCATTTCTTGAACTGTTTCCATTACCTGTTTTTGGGTCTCATGTACGTAATTACTCAATTCTTCAAACTTTTTGTTATACTTCTCATCCATTTCTATAAAGCTGTTTTTTACATATTGTTTAAGGGACTCTATTGCTTTCATAAAGTTGATTTTTTCCACTTCTTCTGTGTTAGTGTGCTCAAGACCTTCTGTTGTAAGATCATTGGGTTCTGGTGCTTTCATGTTGTTTTTCAGCTTATTGGGTGAATTTTGCCTTGGCGCCTGCCCATCTCCTTCTATTGCTGCTCTCTAATTGGTCTTTTAATACCAGATCAGGTTTCCCTGCTGGCCAGAGGCTCCTCTTGCAAAACGCCCTCGTTCTGTTTCCTGGCTACTGCCAGGGGCCAAGATCCCTCTCACCCCTCAGATGGGTCTTCAGGAAAAGAACCAGGTTCCCTGTTTGCTAGGGACCTCGCCAACCAAAGGCCTACCTCTTTGATTTAATTGTCCTGGGGCGATCTGCTCTCAGTGTTGCGCTGGTCCCTGCTGCCTGCGTTGCCTGCCACTGTGTCAGTACCCGCCGGTCCGGCCCCAAAAACATATTCTTGCAAAAGACTTTACACTTCATTTTGTATCTTTGCACTTTTTCTTTATTACAGAAAGTTTCTGTCTTTAAGGCCTACTTTGAACTTCATGCAGTAATAATGTTGGAAATTGCATTGTTCAAAGATTAGGGGGAAGTACTAAATCCTCATATTCCTTGTATATTTCAAATGTTTTTTAATCTATTAACTAGTGTGAAGGTTTACAGTATTTTGTTTTTATTCCATGTAGCTTACAATGTTGAGATTTATTAGTGCCAAAAACCAAGTTGAACAAGTTAAAAAACTTCAAGCTATTTGCAGTAACACTGAAGAGAGGTGTGTTGGGAAATTGGAACATTTTCCCTGAAAAGAACATGTAGTTGCACCACTATGTTAATGGAGGTGGCATTGGGGAGAGGGAGGAGGCTCACACACTAGTGTTGGAGCAGGTGATTGATAAGGAAATGTGCCAGGAGATACTCAGTCTTTAGGGACATGATTATCAGAATCCATCCAAGGTAGGAAAATGCTTAGCTCTGTTACCTTAAGCAATGTTTTTTTTTTTTTTTTTT
>NW_026068773.1:5573-14751 GCF_014885135.2 Alexandromys fortis
GGGCAGGCAGTGCAGGATCCAGGAGAACACAGGAGCCCCTGGAGCCCAGGCTGAGGGTGCCGGGCTCTCTTACTGGGGACCTTGAGGCTCACTGCTCTGGGTGGGTAGCTTTAGAGTAGGAGCTTAAAGTAGGAGCTTAAAACTGATATTGAGCACTGGTCCTAGCATACAGCAGGGCAGGCCAGTTTTCATTTCTTGAACTGTTTCCATTACCTGTTTTTGGGTCTCATGTACGTAATTACTCAATTCTTCAAACTTTTTGTTATACTTCTCATCCATTTCTATAAAGCTGTTTTTTACATATTGTTTAAGGGACTCTATTGCTTTCATAAAGTTGATTTTTTCCACTTCTTCTGTGTTAGTGTGCTCAAGACCTTCTGTTGTAAGATCATTGGGTTCTGGTGCTTTCATGTTGTTTTTCAGCTTATTGGGTGAATTTTGCCTTGGCGCCTGCCCATCTCCTTCTATTGCTGCTCTCTAATTGGTCTTTTAATACCAGATCAGGTTTCCCTGCTGGCCAGAGGCTCCTCTTGCAAAACGCCCTCGTTCTGTTTCCTGGCTTCTGCCAGGGGCCAAGATCCCTCTCACCCCTCAGATGGGTCTTCAGGAAAAGAACCAGGTTCCCTGTTTGCTAGGGACCTCGCCAACCAAAGGCCTACCTCTTTGATTTAATTGTCCTGGGGCGATCTGCTCTCAGTGTTGCGCTGGTCCCTGCTGCCTGCGTTGCCTGCCACTGTGTCAGTACCCGCCGGTCCGGCCCCAAAAACATATTCTTGCAAAAGACTTTACACTTCATTTTGTATCTTTGCACTTTTTCTTTATTACAGAAAGTTTCTGTCTTTAAGGCCTACTTTGAACTTCATGCAGTAATAATGTTGGAAATTGCATTGTTCAAAGATTAGGGGGAAGTACTAAATCCTCATATTCCTTGTATATTTCAAATGTTTTTTAATCTATTAACTAGTGTGAAGGTTTACAGTATTTTGTTTTTATTCCATGTAGCTTACAATGTTGAGATTTATTAGTGCCAAAAACCAAGTTGAACAAGTTAAAAAACTTCAAGCTATTTGCAGTAACACTGAAGAGAGGTGTGTTGGGAAATTGGAACATTTTCCCTGAAAAGAACATGTAGTTGCACCACTATGTTAATGGAGGTGGCATTGGGGAGAGGGAGGAGGCTCACACACTAGTGTTGGAGCAGGTGATTGATAAGGAAATGTGCCAGGAGATACTCAGTCTTTAGGGACATGATTATCAGAATCCATCCAAGGTAGGAAAATGCTTAGCTCTGTTACCTTAAGCAATGTTTTTTTTTTTTTTTTTTTTCTTCTGGAAAAACTGTATTTCTGTGCCCAGTATTCTCTGCTTTTATCAATGTCTTATATTTATGAAAGGTTATCATTTACACATTTTGTATTTAACCACCTGCTTCTATGGCCTTAAGACAGATTTCCAAATCCTCGTGATAAAGAGATCAATGTTGCAAATGACTGTTAAAGGCCATTTCTAACTGTTTGCTAGAATGCAGTGGCCCCTTGAAGCTGACCTTGTTTTTTAAACAGATGAAGGAGATGTTTTGAATTATTTTGTGAATGGAAATCATTTGTAATCTGCCTTAGTTGATTTTTTTAAAAATGTTTTTCCTGACTGGCTTCCCTGTCACACTCTTACCAAAAGCTTGCAGAGCATTTAGGGTCTTAAGACAGTTCTGAATGTTGCTCTCCAAAGTATTCTCTCTAAACGTTTGTATCAGGCAGAGAGCGCTTATGTCAGGGTGTCTGCTTTTCCCCTTCAGTACAGTTCACTATGTTTATGATCAATAACAGTGTTGTAATTGAGTTACCTAGGAAATGGTTCTTTTCAGAAAACTGTTTTTAAATGTACATTGCTGTATAATGCTTCACTTGGCAAGGTCTGAGGAAAGAGTATTTCCCAGTCACACTTTAAGCAAATAAAAACAGCTGTGACCTCAAAGAAAACCAGAAAATTTGCCTTGATACTTAGATCCATTGTCAAAGGTAATATCATTTGTGTCAGTGACTGAGGCTAAATAAGCTGTTTCCAGCAATGCCTGTATAGCAGTGTTGAGACAAACCAGGATTTATATTAAGAATTCCAGGAGGCCCAGCTGTTTCTGGCTCATGGATACATCATGGAAAAACATTGTTCCTCTTTTCACACCAAGCTGTCTAGTTACTCAGGAAGATTAATAAGACATGGGACCTTTGTTGTATGACTTCAATCCTTTTTCCATTTCCCACTTTAAGACTCTGTACTGTGTTTCTCTCAATGTTCTCTCAGCATATTTGAAGGAACAAGTAGGCTGAGAGAATTCCTGGGGCAAAGCCATTAGAGCTGCTGCCTTCTTCCTACACTGACATTTATCTTTCCAGGAAGGCGTCCTCATGATTGGTCCCCTGAGAATTCTTTTTTTTAATTATTAATTTATTTATTAAAAATTTCCACCTCCTCCCATTTCCCTTCCACTCCCCTCATGTCCCCACCCCCTCCCTCTCCAGTCCTAAGAGAAGTCAGGGTTCCCTGTCTAGTGGAAAGTCCAAGGCCCTCCCCACTCCATCCAGGTCCACTAAGGTATGCATCCAATCAGACTAGGTTCTCAAAAAGCCAGTACATGCAGTAGCATCAAACCCAGTGCCATTATCCGTTGGCTTCTCAGTCAGCCCTCATTGTCAGCCACATTCAGAGAGTCCGGTCTGATTACATGCTCGTTCAGTCCCAGTCCAGCTGGCCTTCCTGAGCTCCCATTATATCAGTTGATGGACGCACCCCTCGCGGTCCTGACTTTCTTGCTCATGTTCTCCCTCCTTCTGCTCTTCATCTGGACCTTGGGAGCTCACTCCTGTGCTCCAATGAGGGTCTCTGTCTCTATCTCCATCCATCGCCAGATGAAAGTTCTATGGTGATAGGCAAGATATTCATCAGAGTGGCTACGGGAGAAGTCCAGTTCAGGCACCCTCACCTCTGCTGTCCAAGGACCTAGCTGTGGACATCTCCTTGGATACCTGGGAACCCCTCTAGAGACAAGTCTCTTGCCAATCCTAAAATGGCTCCCTTAATTAAGATATCTTCTTTCCTGCTCCCATATCCACCCTTCCTCCATCTCAACCATCCCATTCCCGCATGTTCTCCCCAATCCTCCCCTTCTCCCTTCTCTCTCCCCATCTCCCCTTTCCCCCACCCCAATACCACCCCAGTGCTCTGAACTTTTGCCCAGTGATCNTCTCTTGCCAATCCTAAAATGGCTCCCTTAATTAAGATATCTTCTTTCCTGCTCCCATATCCACCCTTCCTCCATCTCAACCATCCCATTCCCGCATGTTCTCCCCAATCCTCCCCTTCTCCCTTCTCTCTCCCCATCTCCCCTTTCCCCCACCCCAATACCACCCCAGTGCTCTGAACTTTTGCCCAGTGATCTTGTCTACTTCCAATATCCAGGAAGAAAAATACAAGCTTTTCTTTAGGTTCATCTTTTTATTTAGCTTCTATAGGATCACAAATTATAGGCTCAATGTCTTTTGTTTATGGCTAGAATCAACTTATGAGTGAGTACATACCATATTCATCTTTTTGAGTCTCAGTTATCTCACTCAGTAAAGTGTTTTCTATTTCCATCCATTTGCATGCACACTTCAAGATGTCATTGTTTTTTTTACGGCTGAGTAGAACTCTAATGTGTATATGTGTCACCTTCTTTAACCATTCTTCTATTGAGGGGCACTTATGTTGTTTCCAGGTTATGGCTATTATAAATAGTGTTGCTATGAACATAGTTGAACAAATGCTTTTGTAGTATGATTGGGCATCTCTTGGGTATATTCCCAAGAGTGGAATTGCTGGATCCTGAGGTAGGTTGACTCCAAGTTTCCTGAGAATCCAACTACACTGATTTTCAAAGTGGTTGCACAAGTTTGCATTCCCACCAGCAACGGATGAGTGTTTCTGTTACTCCACATCCTCTCCAGCATAGGTTATCATTGGTATTTTTTTTATTTTAGCCATTCTTACAGGTGTAAGATGGTATCTCAAAGTTGTTTTGACTTACATTTCCCTGATTGCTAAGGAAGTTGAACATGACCTTAAGTATCTTTTGGCCATTTGAACGTCTTCTGTTGAGGATTCTCCATTCAGTTCATTACACCATTTTTAATTGGGTTATTCAGAATTTTAATGTCTAGTTTCTTGAGTTCTTTATATATTTTGGAGATCAGACCTTTGCCTGATGTGGGGTTGGTGAAAATCTCCCATTCAGTAGGTTGCCTTTTTGTCTTAATGACAGTGTCCTTTACTTTACTGAAGCTTCTCAATTACAGGAGGTTCCATTTATTCATTGTTGTTCTTTTTTTCTGTGCTACTGGGATTATATGCAGGAAGTGGGCTCCTGTGTCCATGTGTTGCAGACTACTTCTCACTTTCCCTTCTGTCAGGTTCATTGTGGTCAGATTTATATTGAGATCTTTAATCCATTTTGACTTGAGTATTGTGCATGATGATAGATATAGATCTATTTTCATTCTTCTACAGGTTGATATCCAGTTATGACAGCACCATTTGTTAAAGATGCCTTCTTTCTTCCATTGTAAAATTTTAGCTCCTTTGTCGAAAACCAGGTGTTCATAGCTTTGTGGGTTAATATCCGGGTCTTTCATTCAATACCATTGGTCAATTTCTCTGCTTTTATGCCAATACCAAGTTATTTTCATTACTGTAGCTCTGTAATAGAGTTTGAAGTCAGGGATGGTAATGCCTCCAGAAGTTCCTTTACTGTATAAGATAGTTTTGGCTATTCTGGGTTTTTGTTATTCCATATAGAGTTGATTATTGTTCTCTCAAGGTCTCTGAAGAATTTTGTTGGGATTTTGATGGGGATTGCATTGAATCTATAGATTGCTTTTGGTAGAATTGCCATTTTTACTGTGTTGATCCTACCAATCCAAGAGCATGGGAGATAATTCCATTTTCTGGTATCCTCTTCATTTTTTTTTCTGCAAAGACTTAAAGTTCTTGTCAAGTAGATCTTTCACTTCCTTGCTTAGAGTTACCTCAAGATAATTAATGCTGTTTTTGTCTATCCTGAAAGGTGATGTTTCTCTGAATTCCCTCTCTGCTTCTTTATTCTTTGTGTATAGGTGGGCTACTAATTTATTGGAGTTGAAGTTGTATCCAGCTACATTCCTAAAGGTATTTGTCAGCTATAGAAGTTCTTTGGTAGAGTTTTTGGGGTCACCTAAGTACACTATCATATCATCTGAAAATAACGAAAGTTTGATTCCTTCCTTTCCAATTCGAATCCCCTTGATCTCCTTATGTTGTCTTATTGCTATTGCTAGAACCTCAAACACTATATTGAAGAGGTATGGAGAGAGTGGACAGCCTTGTCTAGCTCCTCATTTTAGTAGGATGTATTTGAGTTTCTCTGCATTTAATTTGATGTTAGATGTCAGCTTGCTGTATATTGCTTTTATTATATTTAGGTATGACCATTGTATCCCTAGTCTCTCCAAGACCTTTATCTTAAAGGGATGTTGAATTTTGTCATATGATTTTTCAGCATCTAATGAAATGATCATATGTTTTTTTTCTTTCAGTTTATTTATATGATGAATTACAATGATATATTTTTGTATATTGAACAACCTTTGCATCTCTGGGATAAAGTCTACTTGATAATAATGGATAATTTTTTGGATGTGATCTTGGATTCGGTTTGCCAGTATTTTATTGAGGATTTTTGCATTGATATTCATAAGTGAGATTGGTCTGTAAGTCTCTTTATTGGTTGAGTCTTTTTGTGGTTTTGGTATCATGGTTAAGTATAGCTTCATATAAGGTGTTTGGCAATAACGCTTCTGTTTCTATTTTGTGAGACAAATTAAGGAGTATATGTATTATCACTTCTTGGAAGTTCTGGTAGAATTTTGCATTGAAACCCTCTGGTCCTGGGCTTTTTTGGGTTGGGAGGTTTTTGATGACAGTTTCTATTTCCTCGCAACTTATAAGTATAATTTAATTGTTCACCTGGTCTTGGTTTAAATTTGGTATATGGTACTTATCTAAAATTATCCATTTCTTTCACATTTTCCAGAGTTTTGGCATACAGACTTTTGTAGTAAGATCTAATGATCCTCCAAATTTCACCTGTGTCAGTGGTTATGTTCCCCTTTTCATTTCTGATCTTATTAATTTGCATGTTCTCTCTCTGCTGTTTGATTAGCTTCGATAGGGGTTTGTCTTATTGATTTTATCCAAGAATCAGCTTTTTGTTTCATTGATTCTTTGGATTGTTTTCTGTGTTTCTATTTTGCTGATTTCAGCCCTCAGTTTGATTATTTCCAGTCTTCTACTCCTCCTGGGTGAGTCTGCTTCTTTTTTTTTTTTCTAGAGTTTTCAGGTGTTCTGTTAAGTCTCTAATGTGTGTTTTCTCCTTTTTCTTTATGTGGGCACTTAGAGCTACAAACTTTCCTCTTAGCACTGCTTTCATAGTGTCCCATAGGTTTGGGTATGTTGTGTATTCATTTTCGTTGTATTCAAGGAAGACTTCGATTTCTTTATTTCTTCCTTGACCCAGGGGTGGTTCAGTAGTTGACTGCTCAGTTTCCATGAGTTTGTAGGCTTTCTGGGGTAGAATTGTTGCTGAATTCTAACTTTCTTCCATGGTGATCCAATAGTACTCAGGTAGTTACTAAAATTTTTTTGTATCTGTGGAAGTTTGCTTTGTTACTGATTATGTGATCAATTTTTGAGAAGGTTCCATGAGATGCTGAGAAGAAGGTATATTCTTTTCTTTTAGGGTGGAATGTTTTATAGATGCCTGTTAAGTCCATTTCGTTCATTACATCTGAAGGGAAATCATTTTACATGCTCCATCATTAAGTTTATATTAAGCCATTGCCTGTGGATGGGAAATACGGTATTTCATGCTACAGGCTCTTGTGAGTCTTATTCTCATTGTACTTCTTTGAATTTCCACTGCTCATTCACCAGCCTATCTTCTCCAAGTAATTATACAGCTTTTCTCTTTTTGTGTTTGTATTCCACTCACATCTTCTACCTAAATCTTTTAATGAGCATTAAAATCTCCATAAGTATCAGCATGTTTTGCATTCATAAAAAGCATCCCCTATCTGTGACTATTTGAAAGCTTTGAACTCTGAATGATTTAAATGTGACATGAAAGATGGGGATTTCCAACTGAACTAGACTTTTGTTTTCTTTTAGAGTATCAAAGTCCTTGGGGATAATCACCAAAGACCTAATACTACTGAGCAAAAGACAGTGAAAAAAGAAATAGAAAACTTGAAGAGGAAACTTAAGACAGAACATGTAAGCAGGTTATATTTAATACAGAATAATAAGTATCTATGTTATGTTTTGATGTCTTCTTTGAAGAGATGCTTATAGTAATTATTGATATCTGTTTTGAAACAGCAACATCAGGATTTAAGGGCTATAAAAACATGTCTTCATTCTCTGCTCTCTGAGAACTACAAAGAAAAGCTGTGACAATATGTCATGTGACACACACACACACACACATACACACACACAAAACATTCACTACACTACCAGAAATTATAATTGAAATTAGTACATTTCATTTATCTTTATTTTGTTTGCTACACACCATACTCCATGTCTTTTAAACTCCAAATAGCACTGAGCATTTTAGTGAGCAGAAATCAGTACAGGGTTTGTAAATATGGAATTACTGGGCCCCTTGGAAGAAATAGAGATGCATCTTCTAAGAAAAATAGTTACATTTTTGGAAGGAAATGGTAGAATTAACTGGATGACCTATAAGCATGGGAAAAGAAATAAAACTTCTGAAAATTATCTCAAACTGAAAAACATTAACAACAAAATTTCCCATGCTTATCTTGTGAGAGGGTGTGGTGTTTCCAGGAAGTCAATTTTCATTTATTTGGTTTGTTTAGCTTGTAAATGACATTCGACCTTAGTGCTGATTCGCAGCATTTAATTTATGTACAGATATACTCAACTTTTTATGACAACATTCCACCTCCGCTCTTTGGTGGTATGTTATCCAGAGTGCTATGTTTTTCTAGTTAAATCGACAGTGTGTGTGTGTGCACAAGTTTATCTTTGTATAATTTATTCATGAATTATTCTGTTTGTTTTCTTCTTATGTTATACCCTTTTGCCTTAAGTACCATAAAGACCTCTCATTGGAAACACTGTGTTTAATAAATTTAAAATTGTTTTATAGTCTAATTGAGATATGTCAATTAAATATATTATTTTAGTATGTAAAAGAAACTACAAAATCACTTGAAAAAAATTTATTAATCCCACAGGATTTTAAAAGACTGATTACATAGCATCGATGGAAGGAGATGGGTAGGCGCCAAGGCAGAATTTCAACCAATAATCTGAAAAACAACATGAAACCACCAGAACCCAAAGATCTTACAACATAAGGACTTGAACACCCTAACACAGAAGAAGTGGAAAAAAATGACTTTATGAAAGCTAACATTAAATTAAACGGAGAAAAACTCAAAGCATCCCACTAAAATCAGGAACAAGACAAGGATGTCCACTCTTTCCATACCTCTTCAATATAGTGCTTGAAATTCTAGCAATAGCAATAAGACAACATAAGGGGATCAAGGGGATTCCTATTGGAAAGGAAGAAGTTAAGTTATTTGCAGATGATATGATAGGATACATAAGCGACCCCAAAACTCTACCAAAGAACTCCTACAGCTGAAAAACACCTTTAGTAATGTGGCAGGATACAAGAACAACTCCAAAAAATCAGTTGCCTTCCTATAAACTAAGAATAAAGGAACAGAAAGGGAAATCAGAGAAGCATCACCATTTACGATAGCCACAAAGAGCATAAAATATTTGGGGTAACCCTGACCAAGGAAGTGAAAGATCTATTTGACAAGAACTTTAAGTTTTTGAAGAAAGAAATAAAAGAGGACGCCAGAAAATGGAAGGATCTCCCTTGCTCTTGGATTGGGAGGATCAACATAGTAAAAATGGCAATTCTACCAAAAGCAATCTATAGATTCAATGCAATCCCCATCAAAATCCCATCAAAATTCTTCACAGATCTGGAGAAGACAATAATCAACTTTATATGGAAAAACAAAAAACCCAGGATAGCCAAAACAATCTTATACAATAAAGG
>NW_026068773.1:17664-22414 GCF_014885135.2 Alexandromys fortis
GAAATGGTAGAATTAACTGGATGACCTTATAGAAATTATTGACTGTAACTTACGTTTGTCTGTAGAAAAGAAATAAAACTTCTGAAAATTATCTCAAACTGAAAAACATTAACAACAAAAATTCCCATGCTTATCTTGGGGGAGGGTGTAGTATTTCTAAGAAGCCAATTTTCATTTATTTGGTTTGTTTAGCTTGTAAATGACATTCGACCTTAGTGCTGATTCGCAGCATTTAATTTATGTACAGATATACTCAACTTTTTATGACAACATTCCACCTCCGCTCTTTGGTGGTATGTTATCCAGAGTGCTATGTTTTTCTAGTTAAATCGACAGTGTGTGTGTGTGCACAAGTTTATCTTTGTATAATTTATTCATGAATTATTCTGTTTGTTTTCTTCTTATGTTATACCCTTTTGCCTTAAGTACCATAAAGACCTCTCATTGGAAACACTGTGTTTAATAAATTTAAAATTGTTTTATAGTCTAATTGAGATATGTCAATTAAATATATTATTTTAGTATGTAAAAGAAACTACAAAATCACTTGAAAAAAATTTATTAATCCCACAGGATTTTAAAAGACTGATTACATAGCATCGATGGAAGGAGATGGGTAGGCGCCAAGGCAGAATTTCAACCAATAATCTGAAAAACAACATGAAACCACCAGAACCCAAAGATCTTACAACATAAGGACTTGAACACCCTAACACAGAAGAAGTGGAAAAAAATGACTTTATGAAAGCTAACATTAAATTAAACGGAGAAAAACTCAAAGCATCCCACTAAAATCAGGAACAAGACAAGGATGTCCACTCTTTCCATACCTCTTCAATATAGTGCTTGAAATTCTAGCAATAGCAATAAGACAACATAAGGGGATCAAGGGGATTCCTATTGGAAAGGAAGAAGTTAAGTTATTTGCAGATGATATGATAGGATACATAAGCGACCCCAAAACTCTACCAAAGAACTCCTACAGCTGAAAAACACCTTTAGTAATGTGGCAGGATACAAGAACAACTCCAAAAAATCAGTTGCCTTCCTATAAACTAAGAATAAAGGAACAGAAAGGGAAATCAGAGAAGCATCACCATTTACGATAGCCACAAAGAGCATAAAATATTTGGGGTAACCCTGACCAAGGAAGTGAAAGATCTATTTGACAAGAACTTTAAGTTTTTGAAGAAAGAAATAAAAGAGGACGCCAGAAAATGGAAGGATCTCCCTTGCTCTTGGATTGGGAGGATCAACATAGTAAAAATGGCAATTCTACCAAAAGCAATCTATAGATTCAATGCAATCCCCATCAAAATCCCATCAAAATTCTTCACAGATCTGGAGAAGACAATAATCAACTTTATATGGAAAAACAAAAAACCCAGGATAGCCAAAACAATCTTATACAATAAAGGAACGTCTGGAGGCATTACCATCCCTGACTTCAAACTCTATTACAGAGCTACAGTATTGAAAACAGCTTGGTATTGGCATAAAAACAGAGAAGTCGACCAATGGAATCGAATAGAAGACCCTGACTTTAACCCACAAACATATGAACACCTGATTTTCGATAAAGGAGCTAAAAGTATACAATGGAAAAAAGAGAGCATCTTCAACAAATTGTGCTGGCAAAACTGGATGTCAATCTGTAGAAGAATGAAAATAGACCCATATCTATCACCATGCACAAAACTCAAGTCCAAGTGGGTGAAAGACCTCAATATCAGTCCAAACACACTGAACCTGATTGAAGAGAAAGTGGGAAGTACTCTACAACACGTGGGCACAGGAGACCACTTCCTACGTATAACCCCAGCAGCACAGACAGTAAGGGCCTCATTGAATAAATGGGACCTCCTGAGACTGAGAAGCTTCTGTAAAGCAAAGGACACTGTTGCTAAGACAGAAAGGCAACCCACTGACTGGGAGAAGATCTTCACCAACCCCGCAACTGACAAAGGTCTGATCTCCAAAATATATAAAGAACTCAAGAAACTAGACCGTAAAAGGCTAATCAACCCAATTATAAAATGGGGCACTGAGCTGAACAGAGATCTCTCAACAGAAGAAGTTCAAATGGCCAAAAGACACCTAAGGTCATGCTCAACTTCCTTAGCGATCAGGGAAATGCAAATCAAGACAACTTTAAGATACCATCTTACACCTGTCAGAATGGCTAAAATCAAAAACACCAATGATAGCCTTTGCTGGAGAGGTTGTGGAGAAAGGGGTACACTCATCCATTGCTGGTGGGAATGCAAACTTGTGCAACCACTCTGGAAAGCAGTGTGGAGGTTTCTCAGGAAATTCGGGATCAACCTACCCATGGACCCAGCAATACCACTCTTGGGAATATACCCAAGAGAGGCCTTATCATACAACAAAAGTATATGCTCTACTATGTTCATAGCAGCATTGTTTGTAATAGCCAGAACCTGGAAACAACCTAGATGCCCTTCAATTGAAGAATGGATGAAGAAAGTATGGAATATATACATATTAGAGTACTACTCAGCAGTAAAAAACAAGGACTTCTTGAAGTTTGCAGGCAAATGGATGGAAATAGAAAACACTATCCTGAGTGAGGTAAGCCAGACCCAAAAAGAGGAACATGGGATGTACTCACTCATATTTGGTTTCTAGCCATAAATAAAGGACATTGAGCCTATAATTCGGGTTCTTAGAGAAGCTAAATAAGAAGGAGAACCCAAAGAAAAACATATAGGCATCCTCCTGAATATTAACCTTCATCAGGCGATGAAAGGAGACAGAGACAGAGACCCACATTGGAGCACCGGACTGAAATCTCAAGGTCCAAATCAGGAGCAGAAGGAGAGAGAGCACGAGCAAGGAACTCAGGACCGCGAGGGGTGCACCCACACACTGAGACAATGGGGATGTTCTATCGGGAACTCACCAAGGCCAGCTGGCCTGGGTCTGAAAAAGCCTGGGTTAAAACCGGTCTCGCTGAACATAGCGGACAATGAGGACTACTGAGACCTCAAGAACAATGGCAATGGGTTTTTGATCCTACTGCACCTATTGGTTTTGTGGGAGCCTAGGCAGTTTGGATGCTCACCTTACTAGACCTGGATGGAGGTGGGTGGTCCTTGGACTTCCCACAGGACAGGGAACACTGATTGCTCTTTGGGCTGACGAGGGAGGGGGACTTGATTGGGGGAGGGGGAGGGAAAGGGGAGGCGGCAGTGGGGAAGAGACAGAAATCTTTAAATAAATAAATAGAACTCAAGAAACTAGATTTTAAAATGCTAATTAACCCAATTAAAAAATGGGGCACTGATCTGAACAGAGAATTCTCAACAGAAGAAATTCAAATGGCCAAAAGACACTTAAGGACATGCTCATCCTCCTTGGTGATCAGGGAAATGCAAATTAAAACAACTTTGAGATACCATCTTATACCTGTCAGAATGGCTAAAATCAAAAACACCAATGATAGCCTTTGCTGGAGAGGTTGTGGAGAAAGGGTTACCCTCATCCATTGCTGGTGGGAATGCAAACTTGTACAACCACCTTGGAAATCAGTGTGACGATTTCTCAGGAAATTCGGGATCAACCCACCACAATATCCAGGAATATACCCAAGAGATGCCCTATTATATGACAAAAGCATTTGTTCAACTATGTTCATAGCAGAACTATTTTTAATAGCCAAAACCTGGAAACAATCTAGATGCCCGTCAATGAAAGAATGGATGAAGAAAGTGTGGAATATATACATATTAGAGTACTACTCAGTGGTAAAAAACAATGACTTCTTGAATTCTGCATGCAAATGGATGGAAATAGAAAACACTATTCTGAGTGAGGTATCCCAGACCCAAAAAGATGAACATGGGATGTACTCACTCATAATTGGTTTCTAGCCATAAATAAAGGACATTGAGCATTTAATTTGTGATCTTAGAGAAGCTAAATAAGAAGGTGAACCCAAAGGAAAACATATAGTCACTCGCCTGGATATGGGAAGTAGACAAGATTGCCGGGCAAAAACTGGGAACTTGGGGTTAGGTGGCTTGGGGCTAAGAGGAAATGGGGTGAGAAACGTGAGAAGGGGAGATTGGGGGGAGTTTGGGGGAATGGGATGGTTGGGATAAAGGAAGGGTGGATATGGGATCAGGGAAGTATATCCTAGTTAAGGGAGCCATCTTAGGGTTGGCAAGAGACTTGACTCTAGAGGGGCTCGCAGGGTCCAGGGAGATGTCGCCAGCTAGTACCTTGAGCAACTGAGGAGAGGGAATCTGAAATGACCCTATCCTATAGCCATACTGATGAATATCTTACATATCACCTTAGAACCTTCATCTGGCGATGGATCGAGATAGAGACAGAGACCCAAATTGGAGCACCGGACTAAGCTC
This sequence comes from Alexandromys fortis, assembly GCF_014885135.2. Classification (NCBI taxonomy): domain Eukaryota; kingdom Metazoa; phylum Chordata; class Mammalia; order Rodentia; family Cricetidae; genus Alexandromys; species Alexandromys fortis. Next base: position 22,053 of record NW_026068773.1, read on the forward strand.
TTAAGACCCAAATGAGGAGCAGAAGGAGGGAGAACACTGTCACCCGCTGTGACAGTGGAACTGATCTATTGGGAGCTCGTCAATGCCAGCGGGACTGGAACTAAATAAGCATGGGATGAAACCGGACTCCCTGAACATGGTGGACAATGAAGGCTGATGAGAAGCCAAAGACAATGGCACTAGGTTTCGATCCTAATACATGAACTGGCTGTGTAAGAGCCTAGCCTGTTTGGATGCTCACCTTCCTGGTCCTGGATAGAAGTGGGAGGACCTTGGACTTCCCACAGGGCAGGGAATCTGGACTGCTCATCATTCTCGAGAGTAAGGGGGAATGGAGTGGGGGGGGAGAGGGAGATGTGTGG
>NW_026068773.1:28020-29071 GCF_014885135.2 Alexandromys fortis
CCAAGACAAACCCCCGCTCTTTGATAAGGGGTGCCCACGCAGGTGGCATACACCTGTCTTCTCCCGCCGAGGACACCCACTCCCAGGGAGAGGCCACGGGGTCAAGGGTCCAAAAGCCCTTTCTCCAGCTTCGGGCTGTCCAGGCATCAGCTCAGCTACAAGAATACTCAGAGAAGACTCTGAAATTAACAGAGGGTATCAGTCCTGGGACAAGCCCTAAGAAGTGCCTCAGAGGTCACAGTGTGTAACAGCTCTGTTGGTCAGCTCATGGTTAATGGTGTATGGCACGTAGGTGATGACTTTTAAGGCTGCATCCTTCAGTTCCAGCTCATGTGGGTAGAAGTATGGCGTGATCCAGGAAACGGTGCGTTTTGGTGGGGTCAGGGGGTGTCTGTCCATGTTTCTTGATGGATGGGAGCAGTTTTTGGGAGCCATCTGAAAGTGGCAGTACCGTCGTTATCATTGGTCACACTGGCATTTCTAGGATCTCAGAGCCGGCTGCCCAACACAGACACGTGTCCCTTCCACCTACCTCCCACGCCCCCCCCACACACCACACACACACATTCCCTGGGGTTCCATTTCTAACCTCAGGGCAGAAGACTTCAGCAGGCTTGGTGTAGAGTGAGGGGACCTTGGACTTCCTTCAGGGCAGGGAACCCTGACTGCTCTTTGGACTGGAGAGGGAGGGGGAGAGGAGTGGGGGGAGTGGGAGGGAAATGGTAGGTAGGAAGGAGGCAGAAATTTTTTTCAATAATAATAAAAAATTTAAAAATAAATTTTTCAAAATTTAAAAACTGCAACAAAAAGAAGTAACTCAGAGGTCACAGTGTGTAACAGCTATGTTGGTCAGCTCAGGATTAATGGTGTACTGCACCTAAGTGAAGACTTTTAGGCTCCATCTTTCAGTTCCAGCTCATGTGGGTATATGTATTGCATTCTCCAGTAAACGGTGCACTTTTGTGTGGTCAGGGGGTGTCTGTACGTGTTCCTTGATGGATGAGAGCAGTTTGTGGGAACCATCGAAAGTGGCAGTACCGTCGTTCTCATT
>NW_026068774.1:0-1313 GCF_014885135.2 Alexandromys fortis
GAAATTACTTAAAACTAATTCATCAGCCCATGAGAGTAGTAAGTGCTTATATTGCAAAACAGTAAAAATTTTGACAGCGTTTGGTTTTAAAATCCCAAAATTTCTGGTTTTAGTTCGGCCTTCTTCTTGTTCTGTTCTGAGTATCGCCCCAAAATCAAAGGAGAACACCCTGGCTTATCCATTGGTGATGTTGCAAAGAAACTGGGAGAGATGTGGAACAACACTGCTGCAGATGACAAGCAGCCCTATGAAAAGAAGGCTGCCAAGCTGAAGGAGAAGTACGAAAAGGTAAAGAGCAAGAATGAAAAGGAATGCCAGATGTTGGGTGATTGTACTTGATAACTTGTCTGAATTTCCTGTTTGCAGATCCATTTTTCAAACAGGAAGGACCAATACATGGTTAAAATCGCATATAATGTGACTTGAGCTGATGCTATATGTTTAAGATGTTTTAATTTTACTTCTTTCTATCTCCAACTTTTGGGAGAAATTTGGTAGTTAATTTTGGAGAGGAAGATTTTTAAACGGGTAGGTTAGGCATACAGTATAAAAATAGGTTATGCAAAGTAACTGTAAATGACTGTACTCTATACACAAGTATGTTATGTTCACTTTGAATTTTTAAAAAAGGTAGTTAAATTTCAAGACTGCCAAAGTAATTATAAATAGGATGAAGAAAGGTTGTGGTTTCTATTCCTAAATTGAAATGCTTAAAAACTAAAACTTTTTTTTTAAGTTATTCTGAAAATAATCCACTTCTAGATGTTAATGTAACTGCAGACTTACATCCTATCACACACCCCCGTTGTCTACCATGAATTAGGGTCTGACTGGACCTGTGGAATGCTGTTTTGTGTTCAGAAGGTGGCAGTGTTACCCTTTGATGAGTCTTCTAGTTCTCGTAAACTGGAATTACGATGTGGTGCATAATTGCACCTCAGTGAAGCACAACAATACAAATATTAGACTGCCATCTCGTGACTTGTGGCTTGCTAATTGTTTATTTTTAATTTGGGATGGTGCCGTGGGCCTACTTGTGTGTTTTAGAGACTGAGGTTTTGTCATGTTTCATTATTTATTTTGTCTTCTGTTTTCTCGTTTTGTTTTGGAAGGATATTGCTGCTTACAGAGCTAAAGGAAAACCCGATGCAGCAAAAAAGGGGGTGGTCAAGGCGGAAAAGAGCAAGAAAAAGAAGGAAGAGGAAGATGATGAGGAAGACGAAGAGGATGAAGAGGAGGAGGAAGAAGAGGAAGATGAAGATGAGGAAGAAGATGATGATGATGAATAAGTTGGTTCTAGCGCAGTTTTTTTT
>NW_026068774.1:6147-7654 GCF_014885135.2 Alexandromys fortis
TTTTAATTAGTTGAGCCAGCTTTTCTTTAAATTATGCCACATTTGAAATTAAAATAAGGGTATATTTTCCTATATTGTAATTTATCCCTTTATTAAATCTGAGACAAGAAAGACCATAAACTGCGTATTACTACCAGTTGTCCAATCCATTTGGTATTTATAAAACCCAAACTCATTCATTAGTCATGTTTAATCTGCTTAGCAGTTTAGGGAACAATTCGGCAATTTTGTGATTTTTTGAGATTATCATTCTCTTAAAGTGCCAGTGTTTTAAAATAGCGTTCTTGTAATTTTACGCGCTTTTGTGATGGAGTGCTGTTTGTTATATAATTTTGACTTGGGTTCTTTACATTTGCGTTTGTTAATGTAATTTGAGGAGGAGTACTGAACATGAGTCCTGGATGATACTAATAAACTAATAATTGCAGAGGTTTTAAATATTAGTTAAATGACTTTCACTTAAAAACTTTAAGCTTTTTGTCACATTGATTATGACAGTGCCTGGTAGTTAGGCTTTTTTTGTTAGAAACACAGGCTGGTGCCAAGATGGCAGTGGGTAAAGAGCGCTTGCCGTCAGACAGAGAAAAGGGAACCAGCTTCCGGCAGGTTCTCGCCACTCACCTGCACTCAATAAGTTTAAAATGATAAATAGGCTAAGGGACTGGAAAAAAACAGGTTTTTGTCAAACATCCCATATATATATAGATAAAAAATGAGCATAATCTTTCAAAATACTGAGTTAAGATTAGTTTAAAATTTAAAGTTGCTTAAAAGTGGGGTTGGTTTCAAAGACCACACATCCGTTCTCTAACCCAAGGTGTGGACTGGAGCTGGCTGTGGAGATCTTGATGACCAACTTAGGAACAAGTAACTGACTTAGATGGGAGTGTGCTGTTGCTTTAGAGCCACCGTTGTGGACATCTGTTGTTAGTAAGGATCCTTTTAAAAGCGAACTCTGCCTCAAGGAAACTTCTTTGTAACTTTAGTGGGTGTGTCGTGACAGCTACCCTTTTAAAGACGTTAAGAATGGGAACAGTTTGCCTTGCTTAACCAGCTTCAGATCTTAACATCAGGAAATAGAACAAAAAACTTAAATTTGAGAATTAATGAGTTCTGCTCAGTGTCCAAGCAGTATCCCCTGGAACTGTGTGTTTTGGCTCTTAAATTTTCAGCTGATGAAAGTGAGTGATTACTTAAATAATACAGTATAAAACTTTGTAAACAGTTTTGGAAAGATGGGAATTACTTTCAAGCTTGAGATGGGTGCAGCACAATTAGACTTAAAAGACTAAAATTTACAGGTTTTGGTAGTTGAGTTTAAAGAAGTGGTCTGGTAGCCCAGGCTTGCCTGGGGCTCACTGTATAGCAGAAGATTGCATCCATCCGGGCGGTGGTGGCGCACGCCTTTAATCCCAGCACTCGGGAGGCAGAGGCAGGTGGATCTCTGAGTTCGAGGCCAGCCTGGTCTACAAGAGCTAGTTCCAGGACAGAAACCAAAAGCTACGGA
>NW_026068774.1:10660-13909 GCF_014885135.2 Alexandromys fortis
AGACCAGCCTGGTCTACAGAGCTAGTTCCAGGACAGGCTCCAAAGCCACAGAGAAACCCTGTCTCGAAAAACAACAACAACAACAAAAAAATTAAAATAATCGCCGGGCAGTGGTGGCGCACGCCTTTAATCCCAGCACTTGGGAGGCAGAGGCAGGCGGATCTCTGTGAGTTCGAGGCCAGCCTGGTCTACAAGAGTTAACTAGTTCCAGGACAGGAACCAAAAAGCTACGGAGAAACCCTGTCTCGGAAAATCCAAAAAAAAAAAAAAAAAAAAAAAATTAAAATAATCAGACATACAAATGACCTCCCATAGTGTAATACTTCATTTCCTTCAGGGTGGATACCCACTGTCTGCCACCTTCTGCTGTTTCTAACAGTATTTCAGGCATTTGTACAAGTTCAGGATAAATACCTCAAAGTAGAATTGCTGAGTCAAAGGATGCTTGGATTTAACACTTTGGCAGATATCGATTAATTGCCCCCAAAAGGTGTGCTTACACTATGAAACATTTTAACAAGGACTTTATAACAAATCGAGATTTTTTTTACTCGTTATTCTTTGACTCCATTACAATAATAAACAACAAAAAACCCTTTAATTTTATTTTGTTGTTTGGTTTTTGTTTTGTTTTTTCAAAAGATAGGGTTTTGTCAGGTGGGGCGGTCACACACGCCTTTAATCCTAGCACTCGGGAAGCAGAGGTAGGCGGATCTCTGTGAGTTTGAGGCCAGCCTGGTCTACAGAGCTAGTTCCAGGACAGGCACCAAAGCTACAGAAAAACCCTGTCTCGAAAACCAACAACAACAACAAAAAGATAGGGTCGGGCTATCCAGTGTGCCATGGCATGTAGGCAGATCAGAGGTCGTTTTGTGGGAGTCAGTTCTCTCTTTCTATGGTGTGGGTACTGGGGATCGAACTTGGGCCTTTGCTTTGCAGCGCGGACCTTTACTCACCGAGCCAGCTTATTGGCTCAATGTCCTCTTTTAAAAGTAGCTGAAACGTAAAGTTAGAGCACACAAAGACTAGTTATGTCCTGTGTCCAGAGAGGCTGGAAGAGCAAGGCCTTGGTGCAGCGCTCTCAACCTTCCTAACACCGCTACCCTTTAAAACAGCTCCTCGGGGCGTGGTAACCCCAACTATAAAACCATTTCCATTGCTTCTTCATAAGTGTGGTGTCATTACTGTTGTGAGTCGTAATGTAAATATTTTTAGAGCTAGACGTTTGCCAAAGGGGTCTCGAGCCCTGCTTGAGAGCAGCTGCCCTGGAGGTTTCTTAGAGCAGTCGCTGCTGTTGTCCGTCCATCCCGTCTGTTTCCCACCGGGCCTGGCTCTGCCATATGGACTCGCCTGCATGCGGTTTGGCTAAGGGAACAGTCTAGGCAGTGAGAGCTCCGAGGCAGACTAGACAGCCTCTTTCCACAAAAGGGAAGAACCTCCCTGCACTGGAGGCCATCGACGCCCGGCACAACACAGCCTTAGTCTCAGGCCGTAGCATGTTACAGGTGAAGAGGCTGGAGGATATCTGGAGCCCAACCTGTACCATTTTACACAGTAGACAGTGGCCTGTCGACACTCGCGGACAACTCCTGCGGTATCATCCTAGCGGTGCCTGTCTCAAGCATTCATGAAACATGGAAGCTCCCTCCGTCCCTTCCCCTCTAGGCTTCTTCCTTACCCTCACTGCCTTAACTGTCTCCTCCAGATGTGTGGGTACAGCGAGCACTTGGGTATGCTGCTGCAGCAGAACCTTCCAGAAGATTATGGAAGGGAGAATGGCCACACTACAAAAAACTTCTGCAAAGCTTGCCAGGCATAGTGGTGCATGCCTCTAGTCCCAGCACTCAGGAGGCAGAGGCAGGCTGATCTCTGTGAGTTTGAGGCCAGCCTGGTCTAGAGTGAGTTCCAGGACAGCCAGGACTGTTACAGAGAGAAATTCTATCTCAAGAAACAAAAACAGAGAAAAAGTGACTCTGTTTCAAAAAACCCAGTTGCCCTTACTTTGATATTTAAATTTATTCACACATACACACACACAAAGAGTAAATTCTACCAGTCAGAAAGGCTAACTATATGTATGTATACATATATGCATATATGTGTATCTTTATAGCTGAAATGGCACATATTAAATGAACCTCTTAACTTTCTCTGTCAAGATTTGAACTCAGGACCTTCCTCCTGTTACAGAAGTGCTCTACCCTCAATCATTGTTTTAAAAAGATGTATTTATTTTTTTTATTTTATATGTATGAGTGTTTTTCCTTGCATATCGGTACGTGCTCTTTTAAAAAATGGTAGTATATCGGGTGGTGGTGGCGCACGCCTTTAATCCCAGCACTCAGGAGGCAGAGGCAGGCGGATCTCTGTGAGTTCGAAACCAGCCTGGTCTACAAGAGCTAGTTCCAGGACAGGCTTCAAAACCACAGAGAAGCCCTGTCTCGAAAAACAAAAAACAAAACAAAACAAAAAAAATGGTAGTATGTTTACATGCTGTCCGCGGGCTCCACTGTGTGCCTACCGGCCAGTCTGTTTTTATGATGTTGGGTCTGGCAAAGCAAGGCTTCGCACGTACTAGGCAAGCACCCTACCCCTGAGCCCTGACCCAGTATCCACTGGACATTACTTTCTGTAATCGCATCGTACCTAATACATCTGTGACAGTCCGCTGGAGGAGCTGAGAAGACAGCTCTCAAGGAGCATAACAAAGATGGGTGACCAAGCTCCAGTCAGGTAACAATTTCGTGATGTTTTTACAGAAATAGAACAAGGGCAGTTGGAAATCAAGAAACTTTTTTTCTTCAAGACAGGGTCTCAATGTGTATCCCCCAGCTGGCTTGGAACTCACTCTGTAAATCAGGCTAGCCTGTCACTCACAGAGACCCGCCTGTCTCTGCCTCTCGAGTGCTGGGATTAAAAGTGTGAGCCACCACCGCCCGGTCGGCAAAGATGATTTTAAAATACAGTATTGGAAATAGTTGCAGGTCACAGCCAAGTGGGGGACACTCTTAGTTTTGGGGTCTGCTAAGTTAAACGTTTCAGAAGGTTATGACAGTCCTAAGAGGAAAGTGGCTCCTGATCCACGACATCCCAACCTCTCCGTAATTACTGGTGTCCTAACCAGTTAGTCAGCTTTGTAGACAGGTCGGCGGAGGACGCATGCTTTTTCCAGGAACTTTCATTCCCAGGTCTGCTCAGCTCTGTATTATCAAACATTTAGGTAGTGTGAGTTTTTTTTTTTTTTTTTTT
>NW_026068774.1:17258-19337 GCF_014885135.2 Alexandromys fortis
CAGGCAAGTCTGTGGAGGTGTTTTCTCGATTGTCGATTGCTGTGGGAGGGCCCCGATGACTGTGAGCGGTGCCACGCCTGGGCAGCCGGTCCTAGGTTATGTAAAAAAGGTAGCTGACCCTACTGGGATCAAGCCAGCAAGCAGTGTTCCTCCATGGTTCTGCTTCAGTTCCTGCCTCCAGGTTCCTGCTTTGAACTCTTGCCCCAACTTCCCTCAGTGAGGGACTGTAACCTCTAAGGTAAAACCAACCCTTTCCTCCCAGGTTTGTGTTAGGCGCAGGTTTAGCGTAGCAAGCAAACTACACAGAGGCCCAGCACAGTTCACTTGGCTTGAGCGATGGCTAAACATCGTTCCAGGTTTGTCAGTACCAGAAGCATCAGGAATCCCAGCCGTTGGCAGCCGGACCGCCCGCGATGGGGCATGCCTGCTGGGCCAGCACTTTAGGATGCTGAGGCAGGAGGATGGTGAGCTGGCTGCTCTCATAGGCAAACTGCCATGGAAAGAGAGGAGAGGAAAGAGGGAGGGATGGAGGGAGGGAGGGAGGGAGGGAGGGAGGCAAAACTAAGATATCCATGAACGAATTACTTTCCTACTCAGAAACAAACTATATATCTTAACAGTTTGCCTAATGCTGAATGGGGGGGGGGCACACACCATTTCTATAAGCTGGGATTCTCATAGTCTGTGACCCAGATACCCGGAAGGATTTGATATGGACATAGCATTATAACTATAGAGGAAGTGGTCCGGGGGGGCGGGGGATGGACACTGCCTTGTTCACTGATACCATGTTGTCCTCTGATAATATGTCCACATGATACCATACCACAGTTTCTAGCTGTGGGCATCAGTACTAGAAATCATGGCTACTTTGGAAAGTCTTTTCCTTTTCGGCTGATATTTTTTAGACTTAAGTGTAGGTGTTTACTGTTAAGAGAGTTTTCCCCTTGTGTTGGTTGTGCTAGGAATCATGGAGGACCACACACAGGCTAGCTAGACGAGCACCGAGCTGCTGAGCTGCCCGGGAATGGGAAGCACTCACAGAGCTGATGCCCCGCAGTCCATGGGGCTGGCACACACCCGTGGTTCCAGCAGCTGGGAGGCTGAGCTAGGAGAACCACCAATTGAGAGCAGATGTGGGGGCGAAGGGGGAGTGGAAGGGGAGGAAGGAAAGAAGAGGAGGAGGAGGAGGAGGAAGCAAAAAGGAGGCTTTTCCAGACGGCTGAGGAAGGTCAGAGGGTAAAGACATCCACTGCTAAACCTAAGTTCAGTCCCAGAACCCACGTGGTGGAAACAGAGAACTGACTCCTGAAGTTGCCCTCTGACCTCCACACGCAAGACACAGCATGCACACATGTACAAACTAAATAAAGACAAGCAATAAAATAGTAAAAGAAACCATTCACTCCCGTGAACACATAAGGAATTTTCATTCTTTTTTATTATTTACTTTTATTGTTTTTATTGAGCTATATATTTTTTCTCTGCTCCCTCCCCCCTCTGCCCTCTCCCATGATCCCCACGCTCCCAATTTACTCAGGAGATCTTGTCTTTTTCTACTCCCCATAAAGGTTAGATCATTTGTTCTTCTTGATCAAAGCCTGAGTTTCACCGAAAACACCAATCATTGAAGCCGTCAGTAGGCCAGAGTCACTGCACCAAAGCGGGGTTCAGGGTTCTTATTCTAACCAGGTTCTAAGTGAAGGTCTATAGTTTTGTGCTCAAGCTTATACTAAGTATAAATCTCTCTACCTGATCCATAATTTTTCCTTCTCTTAATGACATGGGAGTTCATTACAGAATGACAGGTGACATAGATCATCAAAAGGAACTGTGAAGACCACTTATGTCCAAATTCTACCCTGTGGGCTGGGAAGGTAATATATCTAGGAAGGAGGGGGCCCCCTGAGTGTGGTGGCACAAGCCTGCAACTGAAGCACTCAGGACTTCAAAGATAGGCAGAGCTCTATGAATTCAAGGCCAGGCTGGGCTGTGTAGCAAATTCCAGGCCAGTCAGGGCTACACAGTAAGACCCTGTCCCCAAAAGGTATAATAATAATAATAATAATTAATGTAATA
>NW_026068775.1:0-2479 GCF_014885135.2 Alexandromys fortis
TGGGAATTGAACTCAGGACCTTTGGAAGAGCAGGCAATGCTCTTAACCTCTGAGCCATCTCTCCAGCCCCAATAAATAATTTTTAAAAAATAACAAGGTAGAGAGCGATTGAGAAGGACACTCAACATCAGCCTTGGTCTCCAGGAATAACAATGCATGCGCACACAAGCAAAATGCACTCACAGCTCATAACAGATTTATCAGATGAGATCATCCATTGATAAATCATAATGTATCTGCATATTTCTACCACAGGATTTTCCATCGCCGCTGTTTGGAGGTTTTTCTTTCTGTCTTTATGGCTATGTAGATGGGCGCACACTCTAGGATTATTTTTCAGTTTGCATATTTTACATAAGGTATTTTTTTTTATAATTTTTGATTTTCAAGACAGGTTTTCTCTGTGAAATAGTCCTGGATGTCCTGGAACTCACTCTGTAAACCAGGCTGGCCTCACACTCACAAAGATCTATCTGCCTCTGCCTCCTGAGTGCTGGGATTAAAGGCATTCACCTCTGCAGCCTGGCAAAACAAATCTTAAAAAATGAGTTTTAAGAATTTATGTTCTTAAAGGCCAGGCAGGGCAGGTAGATCTCTGTGAGTTCAACTAACCTGGTCTATAGAGCAAGTTCCAAGACAGCCAGAGCTACATAGAGAAACCCTGTCTCAAAAAAAAAAAAAATAAAACTTTTATTTTTAACATGTGAACTGTGTGTATATCTGTGTGGGTGTATGTCATGTGTGTGTGGATGCCTACAGAAACCAGAGGTGTCAGATCCCCTGGAGCTGGAGTTACAGGCTGTTGTGGTTGCCGGGAATCCAATTTAGGACCTCTGGAAGAGCGATACACTTTCTTAACTGATTAGCCATCTCTCTAGCCCTTTTCAACATGATCCACATACGGCAACTATTGCTTCAAATTTGCATCATATACTCAAGATAACTTCCTAGCACAGGCCCGCAGGCAGCTCCGGCAGGGAGGCAGGAGGCAGGAGGCAGGAGGCAGGAGGCAGGAGGCAGGAGGCTGGCTGCTGGCCGCTGTGAACATGGGAAGAGTTCCCTCAGATAGAAGTGACAAGTGTTTACTACAGCATCTTCTCACATTTCTCTGCTGAGATTTCCTCTTGCGATTTTGTAGTTCTTTGTAGTCTGGATATTAATTGCTCGTTATAAATGCTGCAACTAGTTCATCCAAATCTGTTGCTTGCTTCTAATTTTAGCCATGAGATTTGCCAATCTTTTCTGTAGAGGAAAAATATTATTTTCCTGCCTTGTGTATGAAAAAAGAACACATACATGCTTCATCATTTATAAAGACATGTGTAGATACATTATGTATATATATATGTGTGTGTGTGCATATGTATATGTGCATACATGTATGTGCATGTATATAAGTCATTTCTTGTATTTTGGCATTACTTACAGGCAAACATCTTGCCAGTCTTATTAATAATTCCAAGTCTGTAAGGTGTCTGTGATTGTCCCCACTCGCTCCTTGGTTGTTGATCACACTATTATTAACGCTTTGCCCTCATGTGTTTGTGACCCCGAGTTGCGTATTTGCCACGCTTATTTGGTCTTCGACTTTTCTTGTGATGAACACGACAGGCCAGTGTACTTCGTTCCCAGTCCCTGTCACACTCAGTGCTGGGGGCTGCAGTTCTCTAGAGAGCCTGCCAGATCAATCCTGTTTCCCAGCTGAGACTTAAGGACGGAATAACGTCCTCAAGCAGGCACACCTGCACATAGCAAAGCCAGGCTGCTAACAGGCAGGGCAGGCCAAGGCCTTCCCCAAGCTAGCCAGCCCCAGTGACCAGACAGATCGTGGGCGGATAAGCATATTTCTCTCCTTTTTACTTTAAAAAGAAAGTGGACAACAGTAAGCTGCACACTGCCCAGTGTCCCAGGTCCCCATGACCCCACCCCACCAGGTCATGCCACACCCCTCCAACACCGTTCTTTACCCTTCCCTGAAACCCTAGATGAGAATCCCTAAGGCTGTGGAGACCCCCAGCTAGGCTCTCCCAATCCCAGACTTCGGCAGCTTGAGGCACTGGAGAAATAAGTTAAGGGGAGGGAGCTCCTAGCCGGTCTTATTCAGCTTTGTCTCACAGGCCCAACGGTAGGGCCTCCTGCAGACGTCATCATTCCAGCGGCCATCATTGGTGAGGTGGGCACAGTCCTCACCTCCTCCAAGCCCATGCCCGTACCAGTCATCCGGCTGCCCTGGTCTCCAGTTCCTACAGACAAAAGACAAATCAGACTCTCAGCCATGTTCCGAGAAGAGCTCCAGCCTTAGAGACACAGGCTGGGAAGGCAGGGTGCCCCCACCCAGACGGCAGACACTCACTTGAAGTTCGTCTCATAGTCGGTCCCATCCACCCATCGCCAGGGCCCGCTCTGGTCGGTTAGGCCAATCCAAGTGTTTACAGGGCCCATGTGGTGCTGGACAAATTTCTGAGGAAAGAAACAGAGC
>NW_026068775.1:11245-14144 GCF_014885135.2 Alexandromys fortis
CTCTCTCTCTCAAAGTAATAAAACAGGGGCTGGAGAGATGGCTCAGCGGTTAAGAGCATTGCCTACTCTTCCAAAGGTCCTGAGTTCAATTCCCAGCAACCACATGGTGGCTCACAACCATCTGTAATGAGGCCCGCAGGAAGAATACTGTATACATAATAAATAAATATTTAAAAAACAAAAAGTAATAAAACAAAACAGCAATCGCCAGTGAGCCGGCTCGGCACGTCAAGGAACTTGCCTGGAAACCTGAGTTCTATCCTCGGAACCCACGTTGTGGAAGGAGAAAGATCTACTCCTCCGCACACGCGCTAAATCTAAGAAGCAATTGCAAAGAGAAAAATACATGAAAAAGCAAGAGGCAATAGGGGCTGTAGCACTCACTGCTCTCCCAGAGGACCTGGGTTTGGTTCCCAGCACCCACACAGGGCAACTCAGAGCCACCTGGAACTCCAGTTCCTGTTCCAGGAGACCCAACACCCTCTTCTGGCCTCCTGGAGCATCCACATGCCTGTGGTGTATACTCATAGACACACACACACATGCACGAATTTATTTTAATTAAAAGCAGTAACAATAATGTAGCATTTGAGCCTGGTGCACACTTGTAATCCCAGCGCTCAGATGGCAGCAGAATGACAAATTTGAACTGGGGAACTTAATAAATAACAAACCGGAAGCCAGGCGGTGGTGGCGCACGCCTTTAATACCAGCACTTGGGAGGCAGAGGCAGGCGGATCTCTGTGAGTTCAAGTCCAGCCTGTTCTACAAGAGCTAGTTCCAGGACAGGCTCCAAAGCTACAGAGAAACCCTGTCTCGAAAAACCAACAACAACAACAAAAAAGAACAAACCAGAAGGTTTACCCCTTCTAGGTGAACTCTCCTCAGCTCCTTGGACCTCCCTGGACCCAGACCCATTGCCTTCACACACCTCCCTTAGCTCCTAGATTGCTCCTTTTAGCCCACAATGGAGAATGTCAGCCTCACCCTGCCCCGTCCACCCCGCCCCATCCAGCCTCACTCTGCCTCACCCTACACAGAACCAAGCTAAGAGAATTCGCTGAGAGCTGCTCTCTGAAGCAGTGCCTCTCTACCCAACAGGATGTCAGAAGCATGGGGAGCTTTGCAGACATGCAGACCCCAGGCCCTCCACCCCCAGCCTTCTGGAAGGGTGAGTTGCGTGGGGCAGGATGCTGCATGAATGATTCCCCTGGGCAATCCAGTCATAGGTTTATATGACAGCGCTCTCATGATCTCTGCCTTGATCCTTGATGATGTCTTCCCCAGAAACACATCACTTCTAGTTTGGTTTCCCCCCCCCCCAGCAAGGTTTTTCTATATAAGTCTTGCAGTCTTGGTTTCCTACAACTCACTCTGGAGACCAGGCTGGCCTAGAACTCACAGAGTTACTCCTGCCTCCGCCTCCCGAGTGCTGGAATTAAAGGTGTGCACCACCACCATCTAGGGTTTTGTTTTGAGACAGCGTTTCTCTGTGTAGCCCTGGCTGTCCTGGAACTAGCTCTGTAGACCAGGCTGGCCTCGAACTCACAGAGAATCTCCTACCTCTGCCTCCTGAGTGCTGAGATTAAAGGCATGCACCACCACCGCCCAGCTCCTAGATTGGTCTTTCGTATTCATCTCTCACCTTTGCTCACGAATGGCTACAGAGGCTGCACTTTTGCAATTGCTGAGGATTTAAGGTGGGGAGCCACCACTTTAGCCTTCTCCTCAAGGGTCTCTGACAACCAGATGGACATGGGAATAGTATCACAGCTGGTGCCAGCAACAGTTTTTCTGCCCAGTGCTGGGATTATATGCCCATCTTCATCCTTCCAGCCTTTATAGTCACCTTTGGTTTGTTTTTACCTGCAGTATTTGCAAAGACACTCAACTCTTCCTGTAGAGATGGAGCATAAAGGAACCCAATGACTAACTATCCATATAGCATCCCTCCTCAGCAAACTCCTGGGAGGGTCCTCATTAGAACCAAGAACGCTTCCTCTAGACAGTCCCAGCTTTGATGGGCCAACCTGGAGAGTTTTACTTTAAAACAATACCAAGAAAGATACAATCGGTAAAAACTACTCTGTTCTTGTTTGCATTTTGTTTCACCTTTCAAGGAAGCCTCATTCTGAAGCTCAGGCTAGATAGCCGAGTTTAGCCTGGAACTCCCGGTTCTCCTGCTTCAGCGTCCCAAGCGCTGGGATTAGATGGAAGCCTTCACAATTAGATTCTTGATCTTTTCATGGGGTAGAAATATACTAACTGACTCTTGATGCTGGGCAAAAGCAGCATGCAGGCCACACTGGAGCAGTTCAGGACTCTACACAAGGCTTTGCCCAGCTATAGACGGACGAAGCTGAGTCCTAAACTCAGCACGTGAGGTATGTTAAATTTGTGCATCCTGCACACAATTCTGTACACTGGTCATTTCCAGTCTACTGTAAGCCGAGGGCTCCTGTGCTTTCCTTCAGGAATAAACACGCTGACACCAGGGATGAGGCCAGCCACAGGGAGGGCAGGGCTAGCCTGAGTTCACGGAATCAGTGAGTCTGCCGGTGACTAGTACAGCATCAGTAGTCCCCGGGCCTGTTCGTCACCACCTCTGCTGCCTTGGCTCCTTCCCGGGACCCTTGGGCGCCCTGTTCTCAGTGAGGTAAGGAGAGATCTGAAGTTCTCAGACCCACCCATCCCAGGCCCCTACCTGTGTCTCTCCACTTCCCTCCCTCACCCCAAAGAACCAGGCCACACACTGGGTTTCAAGTATCTGTCTCTTCCTTTCACTTTCTCAAAAGAAAAAATAAATAAATAAATTGCAGAAGGCGGCAGCATTTCTTGTCTTCCCCTGGCTCCCGGACACCCAACCCCTGACCCCTCACCCCCCACCCCCCTCCCACAT
>NW_026068776.1:0-2374 GCF_014885135.2 Alexandromys fortis
CCAAGGGTGGATGTCTGAAGCGTTATTTGTCTAGAGCAGATGCTGACCAGGAAGGAGTTTCAGAATCCCTTCGGAAGAGGCGCCAAAAAGACCAAAGGCACCAGGCACTGATGGCAATGAATTGCGGATTGTTGACTATGATGTGGGCTGGGCAGACATGAAGAAGTGCGGAGTACTGGTTTGCTCCTTATGGCTTACCCAACCTCCTTTCCAATAAAACCCAGGACCACCAGCCCATGGATGGAGCCACTCACAATGGGCTGAACCCACCCCCATCAATAACTAGTTAAGAAAATGCCTTACAGCTGGATCTTTTGGAGGCTTCTTCTCAGTTAAGCTTCCCTCCTTTCAGATAACTGTGGTTTGTGTATCAGGTTGATATACGACTAGCCAGTACACACAATTAGCCAGTTATAGGGCCACATATTCATAATCCCAGAACTAAAGAGGCTAAGAAAAATGTGGGCCATATATTCAAGATTAGACTGAGCTACATAGCAAGTGTATCACAAACAAACAAAAGAAGGCTTCCCTAAGTTGGGCAGGCATGGGCCACGTGAGATCTGTCTTCAAAATTAATAACGTAAAAAAGAGTCAGGTGTGTTTTGCATGCATGCTAGTAATCTAAACTCTTCGAGGTAGAGGAAGGAGGTTCAGAATTTTAAGGCTGGTTCCAGAGCACGTTTGATGCTGTTCCAGTAATACAGGAGAACTTGTCTTAAAAGGGGTAACAAAGGAAATATACACAGTATTCCTTATATTACTTAACATAGTAATAAGCCTTATGGTCTTCAAAGAATTCAAGTTCAAATCCTTGCTCCCTAACTTGTAGTTATATGAACCAAACTATATTTAACCTTGTTACATCTCCAGTCCTCATCTGTAAAGTAGGAGCAGAAACGGTGGCTATATTATACTATACACACAGCATATAGCTATTAGTTAACTTAAGTCATACGATTATTGATTAGACAAACATTAATTGTTCCATTCTTGTTACAACAATAGCCTATTTATTATAGTGTTTATAGTGAATGTCTAGAAGCATGAGTCAGAAAGACACTGTGATGCTTAATTTTAATTGCAAACCTCGAATGGGTCATAAAATGTCCAGAGCATCAGGGGAGCACACTTTTGGGTGTGTGTAAATCTTCCAGAGTGGATTAACTGGTGGGTAGGAACACTGACTGGCCCTAAATATAGGAGGTACTGACATGTGAAGGAGCAGCCTCGTGTTCCCGATGTGGAACCATTGGGCACCACACCTTCCTGTGATGGTGGACAGTGTCCCCTTGAACCTCAAGCCAAAATAGCCCTTCTTCCTTCAAGAGGCTTTAGTCAGGCACTTAATGAGAGCGTCTGGAAAGGAAATAATACAGGTATGGAAAAGTAGGAGCCCAGCCGTAATAAACTAGACCACACGCCTTCTGGACTGGTGTGTGCGAGGGGTGCTGAAGAGCCTGGAGCTATAGGGTGAGAGAAGCCCTAGCCCTCTCTCTCTCTCTTGCTCTCTTTCTCACAGAGATCCACCTATCTCTGCCTCCCCCGTGCTGGAATTAAAGGCATGCACCACTGCCCGGCGCTCTCTTTTTTCTTCTTTCTTTCTCTCTTTTTCTCTTCCATTCTCTTAGTCTCTCTCGTTCAATCTCTTCTCTCTCTTGTTTTTCTCTCTGTCTCTTTCCCTCTTTTACTCTCCAACACTTTCTCCTTTTCTTGTTTTTCTCTCTTCTTTCTCTTTTGCTCTCCCATGCTCTCTCTCTCCTTCTTGCTGTCCTTCCCTCTCTTTTCCTCTCTCTTGCCCTCTTTATTTATTTATTTATTTTTTGAGACAACCCTTACTATCCTGGAACTCACAACTTAGACTAAGCTGACCTTGAAATCAGAGCTCCTCCTGCCTCTGCCTTCCAAGAGCTGGATTCTAGGTAAGCTCCATCATTGCCCAGCCCCAGCCTGGGTTTCTTAATGAGACAGCTTTCCTTCAAAAAAGGAAGAAATGTCCTGTGAGCAAAGATATGTTATGTTTTGAAAATAAAAATAAGAAACTGCGGGCTGGAGAGATGGCTCAGTGGCTAAGAGCACTGTCTGCTCTTCCAGAGGTCCTGAGTTCAATTCTCAGCAACCATATGGTGGCTCCAAACCATCTATAAAGAGATCTGGCGCCCTCCTCTGGTGTGTGGGTATAAACGAAGGCAGAAAGTTATATACATAATAAATAAATCTTTTTTAATATAATTTTTTATTGAAAAAAATTTCTGCCTCCTCCTCGCCTCCTATTTCTCTCCCCATCTCCCTTTTCCTTCCCCCTCCTCCCTCCCCCCACTCGTCTCCCCCTCCCTCTCCAGTCTGAAGGGCAGTCAGGGTTCCCTGCCCTGTG
>NW_026068776.1:5437-7735 GCF_014885135.2 Alexandromys fortis
TTTTGATCTTGGCCATTCTTACAAATGTAAGATGGAATCTCAGATTTGTTTTGATTTGCATTTCTCTGATGACTAAGGATGTTGAACTAAGGTGGGGGCAGACACTGCAGTACCCTAGTACACATGTGGAGGTCAGAAGAATCTGGGCCTCAGTCCTCTCACTCTGCCATGTGGGTCCCAGAAATCAAACCCAGGTTCCTGGGCTTGACCACAAGCACCTTTACCTCTGAAGCAGTTCACCTGCCCAGTAAAAGCTATTTATTAACCAAGTGTGACATGGAGCCAACGAACTGAGGGAGTGTATTTTGTCTGTTATTGAATAAAAATCAGCTAGGGAGTCAGAGAGGAAAACAAAGCCTGATATCTCAGGGTTGGAGACAGGTAGACAGTCACAAATTCCAGGTCAGCCTGGTCTATACAGTGAATTACTGCCATCCAGGTCTACACCTGTCTCAGACACAAATAAAAACACAAAAACAAAGAATCTCCTGAGTAAGTTTTGAGCATGGGGACCTTGGGGGAGGACTGAAGGCAGGAGGGGAGAGGTAGAGAGAGAAATGTAGAGCTCAATAAATATCAATAAAAAAGTTTTAAAAATAAATATTAAAAAGGAGGAATTTATTTTTTTATGTGTAAGTGAACATACATGTTTGTGAGAATATGGAAGCCAAATGGTGCTCTTTGGGTGTTGTTTACCTTCAGTTTTCTCTCTCTCTCTCTCTCTCTCTCTCTCTCTCTCTCTCTCTCTCTCTCTGTTTTTGTTTTTCAAGATGGTGTTTCTCTTATAACAACCATAGCTGTCCTGGAACTAGCTGGCACCCACAGATCAACCTGCCTAAGTCTCCAGAGTGCTGGGATTAACGACCTTGTGGTATCACTGCCTGGCCTGTTTGTTTGTTTTAAAGAATTTATATGAAAAAAATATTTAAAGAAAGAATTTATGTGGATGAATGTTTTCCCTGCATATGCACTATGTTAGATCCCTTGGAACTTGGGTTATGGATTGCTGTGAGCCACGCTGGGTGCTATTGAGCCATTTCTTCAGTCCCTTACTCTTTGAGGCAGAAACTCTTAATGATCTGGAAATTGACATGTGGGCGTGGCTAGCAAGCTCTCAGAATCTGCTTCTCCAGGGCTGGTTTTATAAGCAAGGTCTGTCAGGCCTGACTTCTCTTTTCATTGAGGTTAAAGTTATGTTTTCCCTTGAAATATGGCTTTTAATGAAGACTCCCAGCAGTAGGGAGGTAAAGGCAAGATTATCGTCTTTGCAATGTATAGCAAGTTCAAGGCCATTCTGACCCTGTCTCAAAAAACCAAAGCATGGGCTTATGAAACAAGACCATGTTAATACACATCTTAGGCCTTCGTGGAACAGTCGTGACTCCCATCATGCTAACAGGAGTCCCTTATTCTGTTCCAGAAGTTTTCAGAACTGCAAATAGAAGTCATTGCTGACTATGAGGTCCACCCCAACCGCCGCCCTAAGATTCTAACCCAGACTGCAGCCCATGTGGCCGGGGCTGCTTACTACTACCAACGACAAGATGTGGATGCTGACCCGTGGGGGACCAAGGTTAGAGAATCCATGTGAATGAATAAGTGGGCACTGAGAGAAAATACTAAAGCCCCTCCAAGTCTCCCTGTGAGGTTCCACATTCCTTTCCTGACGTTGATGCATAACCCAGGACAAAGTATCTGTGGTCCTGACAAATAGGCCGCCTGCTTTCTGGTTTACCTGAGGACATCACAGTCCAAAGGCCTGGGCCCTTTTAATATTTTAAAAATCTCTCTTGTACCCGGGTGGTGGTGATGCACTCTTTAATCCTAGCACTCACAAGGCAGAGGCAGGCAGATTTCTTTGAGTTCGAGGCCAGC
Source organism: Alexandromys fortis (assembly GCF_014885135.2). NCBI lineage: Eukaryota > Metazoa > Chordata > Mammalia > Rodentia > Cricetidae > Alexandromys > Alexandromys fortis. The sequence goes on from NW_026068776.1 coordinate 7,313, forward strand.
CTGTTGTACAAGGGCTACTTCCAGGACAGGCACCAAAGCTACAGAGAGAGAGCTTGTCTCCTAACAAAACAAAGCAAAACAAAAAAAAAAAATCTCTCTGGAGAAATGGTTTAGCAGTTAAGAGCACTGACTGCTGCTCTTCCAGAGGTTCTGAGTTCAATTCCCAGCAACTGTATGGTGGCTCACAACCATCCCTAATGAGATCTGGTCCTCCTCTGGCATGCAGGCGTACATAGAAGCAGAACACTGTATATATTAAAAAAAATAAGTAGGGCAATGGTGGCACACGCCTTTAATCCCAACACTAGGGAGACAAATGGAGGGAGATCTCTGTGATTTTGAGGCCAGCCTGGTAGACAAAGTGAGTTCCAGGACAGGCTCCAAACTACAGAGAAACCCTATCTCAAAAAAAAAAAAAAAAAA
>NW_026068776.1:12908-14071 GCF_014885135.2 Alexandromys fortis
CAATGGTGGCACACGCCTTTAATCCCAACACTAGGGAGACAAATGGAGGGAGATCTCTGTGATTTTGAGGCCAGCCTGGTAGACAAAGTGAGTTCCAGGACAGGCTCCAAACTACAGAGAAACCCTATCTCAAAAAAAAAAAAAAAAAAACTAACTAAATAAATCTTAATTTTTTTAAAATGTGTTGTGCATGCCCTTATGGAGACCAAAGGACAACTGCTAGAATCAGGTCTCTCCTTCCACCATGTGGGTCCTTGGGGATGAACCGAGGTTGTCAGGCTTGGCTGCAAACACCTTACCACACTGAGTCACCTCACCTCTACCTGCTCTATTTTTGTTTTTGAGACAAGGTCTCTACACTTGAGGCTGTCTTAGAACTCACTGTGTAGGCTGGCCTTGAACTCCCTGAGATACTTTTGTCCTTGTAGTGCTGGGATTTAAAGCACAGGCAGCCAAGCCAGACAGGATCTGTTTTGTTTGTTTGTTTTGGGGAAAGGATTTATCTGTGTGATAAATAACCTGGCTATTCTGGAAGTGTGTAGACCAGGTTGACCTCAAAATCACAAAAAACGCCAGGCTTTGCCTCCTGAGAGTTGGGCATATGCAACCACTGCCCAGCTTTCCTGCTTTGTTCTTAAAACTTTGTGTTTCCTAGCTGTCTCTGGAAAATCCAGGGCGGAGTAATGCAAGTCAGGTCTCAAGAGAGCCCATCCTTATTCCTTAGAATGTTTCTGAGGAGGTTGTGAAGAGAAGACAGGACAGTGAGGTGGGGGTAAAGGCACTGTGGGCCACAGCAGCATACCAACCTGAGTATGACCCCTGGGACCTGGATTTTCCAGAGGCCGTGAAGAAACACAAGATTTTAAGAACAAGGCAGGCTAACTGGGCTGTGGTTGCATAAGACCAGCACTTGAAAGGCAAAGCCTGGAGTTTTGTGTGAGTTTGAAGTCAACTTGGTTGACACAGTTCAAGAACAGGCAGATTTATTAAGAAAAACCTTCCTCCCCCCCAAAAAAAAATTAAATAGATCAGGCCAGGGTTTGTTGCAGGCACCTTTAATTCCCTATTCAGGGAGCAGAGGCAGGTACTATCTCAATCAGTTCAAGTAGAGCCTACACAGTGAGTTCTAAGGCTAAGGCCTTTTGTTGCTCTTGCAGAAGAGT
>NW_026068776.1:15973-17895 GCF_014885135.2 Alexandromys fortis
CTGTTTTTTTGTTTTTTCTTTTTGACAGCCAAATCTTTATTAATGGAATGTGTCTCTGGGGGCCGCACTACACAGCTTGTTAATCATCACTGTCTCAGGAATCCTGTGGCTTCATTGCATATAGATTTGTGGGCTGGGAACGGTCAGAAGCATTTGCATGTCGGTACTCACTCCCAGCAGGTCCAGTATGATTTGCATCAGCTCTGGCCTGATTCAGCAGCCCCCAGCTAAGGACTGTGTGGCTGACTCACTGGGCATTCTCTGGACTTTGGTGTCGGTGGTCAGGTCAACACCAGGTCCTGGCGGGTATGGATGTTTACCTGTCACCAGGTATTCAACATCTTGTCCTTGATTGGCAGGATACTGTTTATGGGGATATGACTCTGCTGCGTTCTGAGGTCCTTTCTCCTTAAGGTTCTCTTTAGAAGTGGCCATATGCAAGACAAGACCATACTCATTACGAAGCTTGATTGCCATCTTCTGCTTGTGACTCTCTTCATCCAAAGGCACAGGTTTTCCATTATCAGCTACAGACATGTCGTGGGTCCTCTTCAGTGACCTGAACACCAGTGTGTGTACAGAATGTTTCTGGACCTCCTCCACGATTTTCGCCACAGCTCAGCCAGCTCCTCCAGGAGTTTAACCTGAAGACCAGAAAAGCAAAGCAGCGAGACACCACCACTTACCTCTCCTACAGTTCGAGTATGGTGGCAATCCTGCCTCCAGGAATCCTCAGAATGTGACTGGCTGAGAGCTGTCTCTTCCTGTCTTATGTCCCTCTCTAGGGCTGGGATTAAAGGCATGTACCACTCAGCCCAGTTTCTATGGCAAACTAGTCTGGGTACTTGGATTAAAGGTGTGTAAGGTCACTGCCTGGTGTGTGAGGCTCACCGGGATGTTTGTTTTACACTGTGATCTTCAGGCAAGCCTGATTTACAAAAATACAAATGAAATGTCACTACAATTAGCAGTCTAACAGTGTTACCGCCTAGATCTAGTATCCACTATAGTAGCACACGCTCCTCTGCGATCTCATCAATACTCCCTCAGACCAGCATCTGAACCCATTCTACTCACCACAATGAGGAAATCATTGCTTTCCAAGTTCACCTGAACTTGGCGTAAAACATGTATCTATAAATGTCAGAAATCAGAGCAGAGTAGGCTGCCTGGATGGACGGTTCATCTAGCTTATCCTTATTACAGTCCTTACAGGTCACTCCACAAGACCTTGGGGCCCTGAAGGAACAGATCCTCTTGCCCAAGGCTGTGGGCTTGCGACTGAGAGCTGCTGGGTTCCAGGCTACAAAGGGAGTTCCCAAAGTTCTAAGAGGAAGTAAAATGACAAACCAACCACAGGATCCAAAAAGGATCTGTTTGTATCCTTTGTGGCTGAACCTGAGAAAAGAGCTTCTCAGTCAGCCAATTTCCAGCATGGTACCCCAATGGCTGTGTTCTCAGATACTCTCATATGGAATTGAAATTTTCGACCAGGCTGGCCTCGAACTCACAGAGATACACTTACTTCTGCCTCCTCAGTGCTGGGATTAAAGGCATGCACTACCACGCACATCTTAGACATATAAATTTTATTTATTACTTATGTTTTACAAAAAATATATATGTGATCATGTTTATTTTTATTTTTTAAAGTCATTAATAAATGTATTAAAACACTACTAACTGTGATGTCTTCCCGCAGAGTTGTTGTAATTGCTCCATGTATCCCATAATCTACCCAGCGGTCATTGGTATCAACACTGACCACTGCTTCTGAGATACACATGTACGGTACCAGTGACAGGTTCATGGGATTGCTTCAGACATTTGAGAGAGGGCTCCAGTAGATTGCATTGAGCAGAAGCCAGGGAGCTGTATGCTTCAGCCACCATGTAGGGGCATGAATCCACCATTAACTTCTA
>NW_026068777.1:0-1402 GCF_014885135.2 Alexandromys fortis
TGATAAAGACCCTAAAGTCATTAAGAAAATGTTAACTCCTGTTGGCCATATTTTGCTATGATATGAAAACATTCCATACATTTAAGAGCCATTTTAATGAAAATTTTTGACATAAAGAGTCAAAAATGGGACCATAAATATTCCTTTATAATCTGGCAATGTTCCATATAGAACTCACTTCATCCCACCAAATAGGGCAAGTGAAGCTCTATTATGTGTTGGAATAAGCCGTAGTCATTTCAGTAGATTTATTTCATATTACGATGCATTGATTTCCCACAGTTAAGTTTTAAAATGTGTGGACTAAATCCCTGTAACATGAACATACATGTTAATACACTAGATAACAGTCCCCCCCCCAAGGTTTCTTTTGAAAAGCAGGCACAGCTATGTAGAAAACTGACACGCTATGGTAATGGAGGAAGATGGTGCTAACTCACCGAATCCCAGCAGCAATAATAATGGCTCTGTTTTTCTGAGGACAGGAGCTTATGAGGAAAAGGATGACAGATTGTCATGGAATCTTTTAGGTAGTAAGTACAAGGTCATGAGTGAAAACTGGAGATGACTCAGCTACAAATAGCTGTACGTATGAGCACATACTCTGTTCCTTAGAAGAGACTTGGACCATTGTGAAATAATTTCAGACTCTCGAAACCAACTTCATTTATGAGAAAACACTATCTACTGTAACATCTAGGCATAGCAATATTTTGCTAAGCACCCACATTGAAATACCTGTTATGACCATCTATGAAAATCTAACAGCATTCAAAACAAAACAGAACAAAATAATGTGGGGTACAATTGCTGGGTGTTGTAATTGGAGTTGAGATGTCAGCAAGTACAGCTGGGAATGAGGGAACATCCTGTAAGATTGAGTCAGCTAGGGCTGGAGAGCTTGCTCAGGCCAGAAGAGCACTTGCTGCTCTTGCAGAGGACCCACATTTAGTCCCCGGTACACATGTGTGCATTAAAATCTGCTGTAACACCAGTTCCAGGTGACCCAGTGCCTTTTCTGGTCTCTGTGGGCTCCTGTACATGGTGCACAAATACACATTCAGATACACATACATATACATAAAATTAATATTTTCAAAATAGCCCTGAGTCAACTCATTCTCTAGGTAATAGCAGCCTCATACACTGAAATAAGTGAAATAGTAACCCTAGTACTATTTCTTAGTACTCCATCTACATCACCATCTATAAAGAGGATGGGTGTGAAAATGAAAAGCAAGCTTAGTTCATTGAGGGCTAAGATCTGAAGGGGCTAAATGCATTGATGGTATCCCAGGAGATAGCTTTACGGAATTGGAATCATGATAAACATGCCTTTGACTGTTTCTCTTTTTATGGCAAAGGTGGTATGTTAGATACATGTTCTCTTTAATTCTGATTA
>NW_026068777.1:6097-8230 GCF_014885135.2 Alexandromys fortis
GGGGGGGGGTGAGAAATGCATCTGCCAGGTGGGCTTTTTCCAACTCTTTATTATAAACAGTGATTTTCATCAGATTTCAAATGTCCCTATCAATAGCAAGGCTGTGGGAAGATGATACAGCTAATACACTGCTGGTAGACAATTAATGGAGTCTGCTCTTTCATTACACCAAGTTACATTCCTTCTTATTCTATAAATTTCCTGCTCTATCTACACTACAGATTCCCCTTTATTTATTCATTCAGAGGAATCTGCTTCCATGCTTATTGCAGTCTGGTTACTCATCACTCTCTGGGGAGAAGGGCACAGAGTCCTCATAGATATTACTGGAAAAGAACCTGGAGCTGAAGTCCCCCAGCTCGTAACATATATCAATAATTGTTTGGTCTTTTGTTTTAAATAAGGAATTTTCTTTTTCTTCCCTTCCTCCAGACATCTCTTTTCCTTCCTCGTCTTTCTTTCTGAAATTGTTGAGGTTTCCACATTTGTAGTATTCTAAAATTTCATAATATAAAAAATATTTAATTTGTACTTACCAATTGTTATGATTGATTAAGACAATGCTGCAAGATCCCAGGCGTCAGTAGGCAGCAAAAACATGGTTGGTGCCCAAATGGTGGTGGCTGGTCTTGTGGCGGTCCCGAGCTATGGCAGCCGGTACCAAGCCTCTGTGGCCTATCCCCTGAGCGGTGGCTGGTTCCAGGCAGGGAGACAGGTGGAGGGCAGGCTAGTCCCAGCTAGAAGGCAGTGTGAGGTGGAAGTCACATTGACATCATACAGAATAGAATTGGGGGGGAGTGGAGAGAGAGAGAGAGAGAGAGAGAGAGAGAGAGAGAGAGAGAGAGAGAAAGAGAGAGAGAGAGAGAGAAAGAGAAAGGAAGAAGAAGACAGAGAAGAAATAAGGAGAGAGGCAGAAGAAAGCACTGCCTCTGAGAAGCAAGCAAAGCACTGCTTCTCTCCAGGAGGCTAAGCTGCCTCTCTCCCAGAGGCAGAGCTTGAACTGGGGAAGTGGGGCGGGAACAGGGAAAGGGAGAGAACTCAGAAAGGGTGCGAACTGGAAATGGGCCCAAACACAGGCAAGAAGCTGAAGATCAGCCTGCCTCAGCAGGTGGAGAAAGGAGTGGGCGTGGCTTGCCACATGGCCTGCTACCACGATTTGGGGACCCATAGCATTTCTGCTGCCTAATGCCACCAGGGATCTTGCAACAGTATTTAAAAAAAAATCATAACACTAATTATTTATTAAAATGTTCCACTGGCGCTTGGTCAACATTCTCTGAAACTATGTGTTATTTCCATTTTGGGATACTTTCAATAAGTATTTATATAGAGACTGATCTTGACTAGTACAAAAGCAGAGAAATCTGATGAAAATGATTCAAAAGCTGATGATGAAGCAGTAACTCAAAGATGTCTGGGAATGGGACTCCCAGGGTGTTCTCTGATTCTAACTCATTCACGGTGTCTCTAGTCTTCCTAAAACTGTGTTGTTAGGCAAGTGAACACTGTATTCTAACAAAGAAAAACATCAATACTAATATGAAAATCATAGTGCAACCTCACCTCTCTGGTATTTTGGGTTTTTTTGGTTTTTTTTTTGTTTGTTTGTTTGTTTTTGTTTCGAGACAGGGTTTCTCTGTGGTTTTGGAGCCTGTCTTGGAACTAGCTCTTGTAGACCAGGCTGGTCTCAAACTCACAGAGATCCGCCTGCCTCTGCCTCCCTCTGATATTTTCTAGAAGAGCAGAGGTCAGAAGTCCTAACAGAGGTCAGAGAGCATAACAATTGATTTTTATAATGAAGACCCTAAAGTCATTAAGAAAATGTTAACTCCTGTTGACCATGATATGATATTTCATACCATGCTATGATATGAAAACATTCTATACATTTAGGAGCCATTTTTAATGAAACTGTAGCTATCAAAAATGGGACCATATATATGCCTTTATAATCAGGAAACGTTCCATATGGAATGCACTTAATCCCACAAAATAGGGCAAGTGAAGTTCTATTATATGTTGGAATAAGCCATAGTCATTTCAGTAGATTTATTTCATATTATGATGTATTGCTTTTCCCACAGTTAAATTTTGAAATGTAAGGACTGTAACATGAACATACATGTTAATACA
>NW_026068777.1:15271-17712 GCF_014885135.2 Alexandromys fortis
AAAAAAAAAAAAAAAAAAGAAAAGAAAAAAAGAAAAGAGATGATCTATGTAAGCATTCCTGTCTACAAAACTCAAGGCTGATATTCGAAACGTGACTCTAAACCTAGGTTATCATGCTGCTTTTGTCAAGGTGTAGACTGTTCCCTGCAGGAGGTGTGGAGCTAGAAACCAACTCTCAGTTATCAGCTACTAGGAGAATCTCCCTGAGTTCTTATTATATTTATTCTGTTTGTTCTCCCTTCACCAGCCTGCTTTCTGTTTCTCCAACCCTTCATTTACGTGCTTCTACAAGGGCTTCTCAGAAGTTCAAGTGCCGAGAAGAGAGCATACCAAACATTTAGCAGGGTTCTCTAAGCATGTATTAGGCATGGCCCCAGAACAGAGTCTCTCCCCGAAACAATACAGACTCAGAGGCCCACAGTAAAGATATAACTCAAGTCATTGCAAACCTGCTCCAGCTGAAATACAGGCCTGCAAAATACATCGTGAGTGTCCCATCATGAGTGACAGCACTTGGGATGCCCACAAGCTCACTGCAGACTTTGCCTCAGGGAAAGGTGGAGGGCCATTTAAGGGCCTCCTTCTGTCCACAGAACTGCCAGCACTCAGAAATGGAACACTGAAAGTCTCTTAAAATAAAACTATCTGGGAAGCTCACTTGAGTGGAAGGATATGAACGTCTAACATCAATAAATATCTGTTTCTTCAAACTTAGCAAATAATACCTGATTAATTTGGTACCCAGCTTGCTCAAGTAAACCCACCCAATACATTCTGTTTTAGAGTGCTATGTATGTAAAATAATTTTCTTTCTTAATCAACAAAAGGCTTCCTTTGGGGAGGATATACTAAACTCATCATACATAAATCTGAGGGCTGTTCTTACATGGGATCTGGGTTTGGTTCCACGCACTCACATGATGTCTCAAAACCATCCACAGATCCAAAGGATCTGACTCCATCTGAGTTCCATGTGCACCCAGCTTACATGTGCTGCTCATACTTTCATTCAAGCATAATGTTCAGACCCACAGAATAAAAATAAATAAATCTTTGACTCTCTATCTCTGAGGTTGAAGTGTTTTAGGAAAGCAAGAGACCCAACTTTGTGTCAACAGCAGCAGCAGCAATGCCCAATTACAAGTGCCAGCCTTCCTGTAATTCCTGATTCAGACAGAGGAGGTCAAGGGAGGGACCAGAAGCAAGCTGCTAAGGGGGACAAACTGCATCAATGAACTCTGGCTTTGTTTGGAAGACTCTGTCTCAAAGGAATACGATGGAAGAAGAATATAAGACAATTTCAAATGACACCTGTGTTCTACAAGTGCACATGTGTGCATGTGCACAAACATTCACACACACACACATGCACACACACACAAAGAAAACCATACTGAAATTGGCATGCTTACAGTCATGTAATATAGGGGGTCAGAGACTCTTCAGAAAAAATGTACTTGCTATTAACCCTGATAACCTGAATTCTTTCCCTGAGACTTCTAAGGAGACAACAGACTTCAAGTTTAACTCTGACCCACAAGGATTATGAGCCTTGGCAAACAAACATACCACACACAATGAATAAAAGCTACTACATGTAGCTAAATACTAGCCAGATTCCTAATTGTATAATGTGAGATGGCTATGCCTCTGCGTGAATTATACAGAATGATGAATTGCAGAGCCACAGCTAAGTGGAAACTCCTACCACCGTGAGCAGCCACCATATTCAAGCATAAAAGGGCAAAAGAAATATAAGGCTAACAGTGCTCATGAGAACTGTGAAGCAAAACAAAGCAAATGAATAACAAGAAATGAAATTTAATTCCCTCCTTTGCTGACATATTTAGTTTCTTGTTTATTTCTGTATTTGTTTTTATTTTTCTAAGACAGGATTTCTCTGTGTAGCCCTACCTGTCCTGTGTTCTGCTCTGTAGACCAGTCTGGCCTCGAACTCCCAGAGATCCACCTGCCTCTGCCTCCCTAGTGCTGAGATTAAAGGCAGGCGCTATCATCACCTGGCTCACATATTTGTCAAACCCATTTTCAAAATATTTTTATTTTTCAAAGAAAAAAATCAACATTATAAGTTTGATGAGGTTTTTTTTCTCCCTTTCTCATTCATAAGTGAAGGGGGGGTGAGAAATGCATCTGCCAAGTGGACTTTTTTCAACTCTTTATTATTAAACAGTAATTTTCATCAGATTTCAAATGTCCCTATCAATAGCGAGGCTGTGGGAAGATGATACAGGTAATATACTGCTGCTAGACAATTAATGGAGTCTGCCATCTCAAGCCAAGACTGGCTGGCTCCATGGCTCCACTAATCAAATTCCTCAGCCTTCAATGCAGCAGGACTGAGTTTCTGCGTTAATGCTATAAGGCAGTGATGAACAAATACAAATGGCATAATCTTCTTTAGTAGTCACAGCCTCCCACAC
>NW_026068777.1:21240-22418 GCF_014885135.2 Alexandromys fortis
CACACACACACACATGCACACACACACAAAGAAAACCATACTGAAATTGGCATGCTTACAGTCATGTAATATAGGGGGTCAGAGACTCTTCAGAAAAAATGTACTTGCTATTAACCCTGATAACCTGAATTCTTTCCCTGAGACTTCTAAGGAGACAACAGACTTCAAGTTTAACTCTGACCCACAAGGATTATGAGCCTTGGCAAACAAACATACCACACACAATGAATAAAAGCTACTACATGTAGCTAAATACTAGCCAGATTCCTAATTGTATAATGTGAGATGGCTATGCCTCTGCGTGAATTATACAGAATGATGAATTGCAGAGCCACAGCTAAGTGGAAACTCCTACCACCGTGAGCAGCCACCATATTCAAGCATAAAAGGGCAAAAGAAATATAAGGCTAACAGTGCTCATGAGAACTGTGAAGCAAAACAAAGCAAATGAATAACAAGAAATGAAATTTAATTCCCTCCTTTGCTGACATATTTAGTTTCTTGTTTATTTCTGTATTTGTTTTTATTTTTCTAAGACAGGATTTCTCTGTGTAGCCCTACCTGTCCTGTGTTCTGCTCTGTAGACCAGTCTGGCCTCGAACTCCCAGAGATCCACCTGCCTCTGCCTCCCTAGTGCTGAGATTAAAGGCAGGCGCTATCATCACCTGGCTCACATATTTGTCAAACCCATTTTCAAAATATTTTTATTTTTCAAAGAAAAAAAATCAACATTATAAGTTTGATGAGGTTTTTTTTTCTCCCTTTCTCATTCATAAGTGAAGGGGGGGTGAGAAATGCATCTGCCAAGTGGACTTTTTTCAACTCTTTATTATTAAACAGTAATTTTCATCAGATTTCAAATGTCCCTATCAATAGCGAGGCTGTGGGAAGATGATACAGGTAATATACTGCTGCTAGACAATTAATGGAGTCTGCCATCTCAAGCCAAGACTGGCTGGCTCCATGGCTCCACTAATCAAATTCCTCAGCCTTCAATGCAGCAGGACTGAGTTTCTGAGTTAATGCTATAAGGCAGTGATGAACAAATACAAATGGCATAATCTTCTTTAGTAGTCACAGCCTCCCACACAAGTCTATGTAATTAGGAAAATACTAAAGCTCATGTCCTGAATTGTGAATATAGCAGATTGTTAATCAATATATTTACATGGCTCATA
>NW_026068778.1:0-3837 GCF_014885135.2 Alexandromys fortis
TATCTATCTATCTATCTATCTATCTATCTATCTATCTATCTATCTATCATCTATCTATCTATCATCTATCTATCTATCTATCTATCTATCATCTATCTATCTATCTATCTATCTATCTACCTATCATCTATCTGTCTATCTATCTATCATCGATCTAAATCTATCTCTATAGTTGTAGTAGAAGTAGTACATAATTTTGAACTATTTAAAATCAATAAAAAGAACTTTACATTATAACGATTAAAACTTTTTTCCTTTTTAGCAAACACACATGAATATGAACATATGAATACACAGTTAGTGTACTTTTCTCTCTATAGTTGTATGTGTGGGTTACAAACTGTTATAAAACATTTGTAATGTTTTCAAAAGTACATTATTTATGGGAAGACATATTTATTTTGAAATGCTCAGAAGTCCTTGAGTTCTGCTAACTCACAGAGAAAACCTTCCACTTACATACCAGAGATCCTTTTCTTTGTGTCCAGAGGCAGAACTCTTGGAGAGTCTAATTCTTCACTTCTATTGCACAGAGAACACACGTACTTACATTTCAGTCCCTGAATCTACTTTAGACAAACACACAATATTTATAATTAAGCAGAGAATTGTGCTTGGAGTTAAGTATTAAGTATATTCTAAGTGCTAGATTCTAGATTACAATACTGAGCAAGACAGTTCCTGTCTTGCCTTCAAGTGTCTTATAATTGGGTAAAATACAGTGTGTGCTACCAACAGAGAATATCCACAGTGCACATTTCAAACTATTAGGCTGAACAAAAGTTATTGCACTCTTTTTAGCAGACAAGAGAAAATAGAATTGTTTTTGATTGTACTGTTTTTGAGGAACACATTACTGCCATTCTTTTATTAGAGATGTCAGAAAAATTCAAATTAGGTCTGCCTAATTGCCTCTCATTGTTGATTAAAAGCTTTCAAAGACAGGAGGGTGTTTTATTAATATCGCTGAGACTGCCTGTGCGCAGGAAGGATCAGGCCTGCAACTTTGAGTCACTGTTGTGGATGCTGTGATGGTAAACAGATTTTGTTCTGTTGCGAGAAAAATCATCTTATTGGTGACATAGCTGTTCATGAACATTTCTAAATATCTTTATCCATCATAATACACCCCCCCCCCCACACACAGTATTTGAGTTAGGCCTCTGGTGGGACATAAGAAGGAAGATTGTTGATAATACTAAAGCTGCATTTCTCTGATTATAATCATGAAATTCTGTTATTAGTTTCCGTTTTCCTTGATGTAACAGAATACCTGAGGGAAAATCTTGGGAAGGGAAAAGTTTATTAAGGGTCACAGTTTCAGTAGGGATATGATCTAACCACCATGGTGAGAAAGGAATGATGGCACGAAGGTAAGGCAGCTGCTCACACGGAGCCTGAAGTCATTAAGCAGAGAGAGATGAATGCTGACAAGCACATCTTTTTTTTTTTTTTTTTTTTTTACTTTTTATTCATGTTAGGACTCCAGTCCTGACAATACTGCCTCTCCCATTCAGCATGGGTCTTTTTATTTTTTTCAAGAAATCTCTGGGAACACCTTCACAGAGACAACAAGAGGTAAGTTTGCACAGTAATTTTAAAGTTGGCCATGGTAACTAACAATTGAGGTTAACTTTCACAGACTTCATACTTCAAATCCCCCCCGGAAAGTTGTACAATTACAGAGTGCCATATGTCATCTAAAATTCACTAAACTTCAGTGTCTGGGATTGAAATATTAAATTGTTCCTATGAATATAGGGATAACTTTCATAATGAGGAAATCTGCTAAAGTAACCCAGAAAGATTCCCTGTGACTAAATGGTGAGTGATGAGAAAACTGACTCTTGGGTACCATGACTGTTGTGAACTATCAATGTATCTTGGGATTAAACAGTTTTAGTCATCTGACTTTGATTGTTTGGTCCTCTTCTTCCACATCCTCCTTATACTATCTCCAATAAGCTGTATCAAGACATGACACTCGAAAAATAACTGTGAGTAATTAGGAACTATTATTCATAGACACAGTGTCAGAGCAGGACACATTCTTCAGTCAATCACTTAGTATTCAGGAAAAACGTAGTGTCGGAGACTTGATAGAAGTAAAGACAAGGTCGGTGTATTCAAGAACTCACCATCTGTGTCTTGGAAATAAATTTCTTTTAACCTCGATCAAATATTTTAATTCTAAGACAGCAAGTACAGAAAATTACTGTATGAGATCAGAGATCAGTGAAACCCCTCAGATTGAGTTGTCAGATCCGATGTCATCAAAAGAGATATCAGATGACACTCACAAAACAACTAGATATAAATTACTGGAAAGTTCTGATTGGCTATTTATACGAAATTATAGAAGCATGTTTTCATTTTCAAAAGAGAGGGAAAAAAATACAGTTGTAGAAAAATACTGCCAAGTTGGCAAACTCCGTTGTTAGTCCCAGATCCTTCAAAGAGTGTTCCTCTAACTCACCTAGTCATTATGTCTGTTAATGGTGAACTATATCTATGACAGTTTAACTGCTGCAATCTGTCCTTTGATGCTGACTGTGAGGGAGAGTCAATATTTACACCATGGCGACTAGTAGTACCAGACAATATAGCAGTGCATTTATGAGCTCAGAGGATAAGGCTCTGGGAGGAAGGGAAGCGTATCCACGCTGGACTATTGGTCAGGATGAGGAGTACTGAGACTTTCACTTCAAATCCCCTACCCACTCCTTTAAAAAAAGGCCACTGTCATAGAACTTAGTATCATTACCTTCAATCATCCCCTTCAGGCTGTAATTATAGTCTGAGAAACTCATAGGAGAAGACATACTACTTCTGAGAAAGAACTAAGATGATATGAGTCATCCATTCTCCAGATCCATGGAGATTTCCGCCTAGTAGGTAATGGGATTTTTCAGTAATGTATAAGCAAAGTCAGAAGAGTTGACACCATTACAGATTAATGGAAGGGTCATTGATAACTAAGCAGAGTTGGAAATAGACACATGTATATGAGGGGAGCTTTCTGGTAATTGCTTAATTCTTTGGATGCTTCTCCTTGGGGGTGCCACCTTACACCCCACTTCTCAGCAATGTTTTTTTCCTACATACCAGTGATACCTGACAACCCATTTTCTCCCTTTTCCTTCCTTCAGAGAAGACCAGTGTGTTGCCAGAAGTTTGTGTTTCACTATGGTCCTTGGTAATCTTGGAGCAGACCAGCTCTCTTTCTTCCCTTGAGGACTTGCATAACTTTGGGGAAGGTTTACTAGTTCTAATAAGCAGGCTTCACTGCCTTGACAGAGAGGCCCATTTGGGAAATCCCATTGTGAATGTTCAGTACTGTCTGGGCTTGCAGAGTAATTACTTGTGCTGTTCACCACTAGCAGTGTGCTGTGAAGGTGTATAAATTCATATTTATATCAATATAAAGCTACTTCACTTTCCTGACTTTCCTGTATATATTCCAATTGTCTCAGCATTGAGCAGGAAGAACTTTATCAGTCCAATCTAACCTGAGCTATATACAGTTATATTCATTTTGTAAATTTTATTTTAATTCATAGACAATTTATGCATTACTAATTAACCATGTCAAAATGGTATTAGGATATCCTCACACTGATCTGACATTGGCCTGTTTTCAAAGAAGAGATTTCTATTGGGAAGCAGCAGTAGTACATGGCCAAGGTGGAAGAAATGGGATTGAAGAAACATTTCATGGTCAATAGCTCATGATGTTTAAAAAGCATTCCCTTAATCCCCTATATACATCAAAGAAATGGCACTAGCAACAGAGTGACCAGGTATATGTATTTCAATAAAGTTTAGACCTAAGAAGCT
>NW_026068778.1:12795-15575 GCF_014885135.2 Alexandromys fortis
TCTCAAGGTCCAAATCAGGAGCAGAAGGAGAGAGAGCACGAGCAAGGAACTCAGGACCCCGAGGGGTGCACCCACACACTGAGACAATGGGGATGTTCTATCGGGAACTCACCAAGGCCAGCTGGCCTGGGTCTGAAAAAGCCTGGGTTAAAACCGGTCTAGCTGAACATTGTGGACAGTGAGGACTACTGAGACCTCAAGAACAATGGCAATGGGTTTTTGATCCTACTGCACGTATTGGCTTTGTGGGAGCCTAGGCAGTTTGGATGCTCGCCTTACTAGACCTGGATGGAGGTGGGTGGTCCTTGGACTTCCCACAGGTCAGAGAACCCTGATTGCTCTTTGGGCTGACGAGGGAGGAGGACTTGATTGGGGGAAGGGGAGGGAAAGGGGATGCGGCGGTGGGGAAGAGACAGAAATCTTTAATAAATAAATAAATAAATAAATAAATAAATAAATGTAAATCAAGCACTTAGGAAGGGGCTATTCATAAGAACATCGTGTAGGGTTGAGGGGGTGGTTCAGTGGGAAAAGCTTTGTTAAGATGAAGACCAGAGTATGTTTAGATCTCAGTATCCGTGTAATATTCAGGTATAAAGACACATGCCTCAAAGTTCAGTGTGTCGAGTGGGGAAGGGTATGTGAGCAGGCTAAGACACATAAACTGAGGTTTCTGGCCATCCAAAGAGTAAACTTCAGGTTTAGTGCAGGATCTTTTCTCAAATAAATATGATAGAGGAAGAGAAGGATACCATATGTTGACCTTTGTTCTCTACATTTTGACAAATAGACTTGTGAACACATGTACACATGCATATACACAGAGAATAGAGTAGAATGCTTCAAGGTTGTTGATTATACACATGCTGAATTATAGATATTAATTTTTGCTTCTTTTTAGCAATGTTACTTTCCCCCTGTCTGTGGCATTAGTTTTTGCTAATATTTTATTATGTACACTATCAAGGGACATTTAACCCAGTGTTGGTAACTTTTAATCTGAAGTATGCCATTTGAACACTGGTTTCTTAAAGGGTATATTATTTTATAATTCAGGTGGAGCACAGATCTACCATGTCCAAATCCTGTAACAGCATAATCATGAGGATTTAACATGGAAGTTTAGTCAAGATTTAAACGAATGTGTTTTCTGAATTTTACTATTCATTCATGCAGTAAATATGGAAGGAGCTTTAATTCACAGCCCTGTTCATTTGCTACCAAACAGCATTTTAAATAAGGCCCTCTGAAAGTTTTTCTAGGCAGATGCTTGCTTTCATTTTAAACTATTATTAGATTTGCAGAATACATCAAAGGCCAGCTACAAGCAATCTGCTTTAGCACTAGATTTGGGATGATACAGAACGGTTCAGGTCCTCAGAGCTACACTTCTACAACAGACCCTGTTTAAAGTCCTGTGTAATCACTTCCGCAGAGACTAAGTTTCTGAGGAGTCTATGAACGAGGAAGAGTGTAGTATGGGCAGGAAGTTTGTATAAAAGAATGCAAGTTTCTATATCAACCGTCCAGGCAAGAATACCAATTATGGGATACACGCATTACACTAAGAGATGACTTCTGGTATTTTAGAACCTTCTCTCTGAGAGAGGGGCAACAGAACAGGGTGGCATTAAATGGAAGATTCTGCTATATTAGACTGACATATCTAAAATGTAGTCTCCCTCACGCCTCACAAAATTTGGTGCGGCCACTCGGACTACTTCAGTGAGATGTCTGTGCTCCTATTACAGGATTTTAGCTTTTTTTCTGACTTTAAAGCATGTCTTCCTCTTGATTTGGTTAAGTGATTCTTTCCAGTTCTTACTCAAATACCACTTAATTAAGAAATTCCAGTGTTGAGATTAAGTCTAGTATTTCTCTTTTGTTCTATAGGGTGTCCTCAAATATTAATGTGAGTATTTAATGAATTCTCATGTCTTCCAGTAGAATAGAAGTTCTCACAAACATATCTTGAATCTCCTCAGTCTTTGTTATGAATTGGGTATGAAATTTTGCCTCAAAAGCTTCATGTGTTTAAGACTTTCTTCCCAACTGATATATCCAATCATTGGGAGGTGATGGTAGAATAGGGCTCTGGTATAGTCTGTTGGTCAATCAGTATATGAATTCATAATTGATTGAGAATTTGAGAGGTGATAGAAATGTTCACAGATTGTGTCTATTAGGAGGAAACAGGTTACTAGGATGTGTCCTTTAGGGCTTTCAATTATCCTTGTTCCCACATTATCATCCACGAGGCCTCCAGGTAGCTATGGAGTGAGAGGCATGAAAATTAATAGATGCTACTATAAAATGTGACTTTATTATTTAAAACCTTTCACCTCATTTTTGATAGATTAGTAAGGCAAAAATCTATTTAAGCAAACGTACCTTGTTTTATACATAGGTATATTTTTTCTGTCCCACCAGCCATTTCGCAAATAATCACAGGGAGAAATGAGAGACTTTTTTTTGTTTGTTTCTTTGTTTTGCTTTGTTTGGCTTTTTGAAACAGGGTTTCTCTGCATAAGAGCCCTATCTGTCCTGGAACTTGTTCTGTAGACCAGGTTGACCTCAAACTCACAGAGATCTCCTGTTTCCACCTCCCTAGTGCTAAAATTAAAGGCTTGCACTGCTGTGTTTGGCAGGACTTTTTTTTTTTCTGAGACAGGGTTTCTCTGTGGCTTTGGAGGCTGTCCTGGAACTAGCTCTGTAGACCAGGCTGGTCTCGAACTCACAGAGATCCGCCTGCCTCTGCCTCCCGAGTGCTGGGATTAAAG
>NW_026068779.1:0-2980 GCF_014885135.2 Alexandromys fortis
GCCTATAATTCGGGTTCTTAGAGAAGCTAAATAAGAAGGAGAACCCAAAGAAAATCATATAGGCTTCCTCCTGAATATTAACCTTCATCAGGCGATGAAAGGAGACAGAGACAGAGACCCACAATGGAGCACCGGACTGAAATCTCTGCTGTTCTTTTTTGGTTTTGATCTTTATTTCTTTTGCTTTTGTTCGCTTGCTTGCATGCTTTGATTTGTTTCCTTATTGGGGGTGTGTGTGGCAAGGATGAGGGCGAGGATGGGGGATCCGTGATGTAAAACTCCCAAAAGGTCAATAAAAAAGTTATTTAAAAAAAAGAAAAAAAAATGTGCTGGGCGGTGGTGGCACACACCTTTAATCCCAGCACTTGGGAGGCAGAGGCAGGCCTCTGTGAATTAGAGGCCAGCCTGGTCTACAAAAATTAGCTCCAGGACAGGCTTCAAAGCTACAGAAAAACCCTGTCTCAAAAAACAAAAACAAACAAAAATAAGACTGAAAACTCAAAGACAATGACTAATTGAAAAACATGTGGTTTAGTGTGCTTTTTGATTCAGAAAACTTACCAAGACTACAGAGAATGATCAAATGAGTCAGTCCTTTTAAAGAAATTATCAGAAATATTTTTTCATCTTTTTCTAAGTCCTCAGTGATACTCTAGTGGTTGTTACTTAGCAAGTGTGTTATAAAAATGATTTATTTTTATTTCTACGGAAGAAAATTTATGAGGCATATTATTCATTATAAATCTATTTTCATCTCTTCCTAGTTTTCAGTATTGCATCATGACTTATCCCATTTATATATTTTAGAGCTTCACTCAAAAGTGAATACCATCCTTAGAGAGTAGCTGAGCTCTGGGTCTCGTCTCTATTGCTTTTTGTAGCTTGTTCTGTAATCTTGGACAAACTATGCCCTCCTTTGGGCTCCACTGCCTTCATTTTTTTTTTTACCAACATAAAGAAGTTGTTATGTGAGTTTAAGATTGCTTTCTAACCTGGAGTGGTGGCATGCACTTGTAATTTTAACACCCAGGAGACAGAGGCAGGAGGATCTTGAGGTCTTGTCTAGTCTGAGCTACATGGCAAGATTCTGTTTCAAAACCAAAGTAAAAATGATGATGAGGAGGAGGAGAAGGTGAGGAACTTCTCTTTTTGTTAGTCTAGATTATTTTAATTTTAAAACAATCTTTTCTCATTTTACATACCAATCCCAGTTCCCACTCCCTCCCCTCCTCACGCTCCCCTACTCTCCCCTCACCCCAACCCCATCCACTCCTCAGAGAGGGTAAGGCTTCCCATGCGGAGTCAACCAAGTCTGACCTTTCACTTCCTTATTCTAGATTTTTACATTTGCTGACACAATAGCAAACTTTATTTGTAGAAACTGCCTAAGGGAGATTCTGGCAAGTTCTGTCATGCAGGGACATGGATTATGTACTTTTCTTTGTGACTATGGAACACCACTTTCCCTATAAAGTAAGTGATGATTAATTAGTTGTTTTAGAGTTTGACAGCCCAGCACAAAGCGAGCCAACGAAATTCTAAAGCACGTGGTTCGCTTTCACGTCAAGCACCTGTGAAGCACAAGGTGTACTCTGTGCCACCAGGTGCAAGGCTAACCGACGTAGACGATGCTATAGCGTGACTTGTAAATAGAATCTTGATAAGACGATAAAGTTAGATAAACTCAAAACTGACAAAGTATCTCCTTTCATACTTTCACACCTAATTTCATGTTCAAAGGTGTTTTACAGAGAAACCCTGTCTCGAAAAACCAAAAAATAAAAAAGGTGTTTTACAAATGAACTAAGCATTAGTCTATGAGTCTGTAAGTCTATAGTTCCTGTTAAGTATTTTTTTTGAAGGGGAGAGAAAAAGAGGAGCTATATGGAAAAGGGTATGGGTACCTGGCTGGAGGACTTTCCAAGGACTAAATAAGACTGTGCAAATCTCCATTCTTCTTCTAATTCCTGCAGATTATATGTTCTGCTTCTATAATGCCACATGATGAAATGTCCATAAAGAATACAGCAAAAATCCCTTCTAATATATTTTAAACACTATTAGACTACTGAATTCATAAATTGAAGAATCCCATATTAAAATTCTAACTAGACACTTCCTTATAAATCAAAGGATTTGATTTTACTTCAGAGTATGATGCCTTCAACAAAACAAGCACTCTAAAAGCATTTCTACAATTCACAATTAGAGTCCGATGTATTTCCCCTCTGCTCTGCCATTTGGGACAGTGGAGGACGTGTAGTAATGCTTTGATCACTGAATCATTCGGGCAAGGAGAATGAGAGAGAGACAGAGACAGAGACACACAGAGAGAATGTAGTATTGCCAGCAAAATCAGGCAAAGTGTAGCTATCATCATTTACATGTAAATGCAAAGTAAAAAGGAACAGAATTAGATATTTCATGAAACTCAGGTTTCTTGATATGCTTCTATAAATATTTGATATATATATGGTATCAAAATATCGGCACGTGTATGTACTGGATGCATTCCAAGTGTTCACAAAAGCTACAAAAAGGCATAGTAGTCTTTGAAACTGGAGTGATATTGTCTGTGAGCCTTCATGTGGGAAGCAGGATGGCCGTGTATGAAGATGAGAAAAACAAAACAAGGCTCTGTCATGTATCTTGGTTTACCAAAGGTGTGAGATGGTTAGAATTCATATATCAGATCTGTCAGAATTCTGCTGCATGATGCAGGACTTTATTTAACTATGATAGAAACTTTAAAATATTACTTTTATAGCGTTGTGCAGAGTTTTGTCTTAGATACGAAGAAAATGTGTGTAGCAGTTCAGCTGACAAGAGGGATAGAGACAGCTAAAATATGCAGTAGCATGGTTTGCTGTATTTTTATCTTTTTTATTTTTTATTCATTTACATACCAACCACAGTTTCCCCTCCCTTTATCTTTTTTATTTTTTATTCATTTACATACCAACCACAGTTTCCCCTCCCT
>NW_026068779.1:5577-7290 GCF_014885135.2 Alexandromys fortis
TTTTTTTTCTGCTGTGTAAAACAGAGCTGCTATAAACATAGTTGAGCACATGTCCTTGTGGTATGACTGAGCATCCTTTGGACATATACCCAAAAGTATATGCTGGGTCTTGAAGGTTGTTACCTAATCTTCTGAGAAATCACTATACTGATATCCAAAGAGGATGATCCAGCTTGTATTTCCACCAGCAATGCAGGAGTGTTCCCTTTTCCCCACATCCTCTCCAGCATGAATTGTCATCAGTGTTTTTAATCTTGGCCACTCTTTCAGGTGTCAGATGGAATCTCAGAGTTGTTTTGATTTGCATTTATCTGATGGCTAAGGATTAACTTTTGAGTTCTTTGTATTATTTGGATGTAAGCCCTCTGTCAGATGTGGTGTTGGTGAACATCTTTTCCCACTCTGTTTTGTCTTATTTACTGGATCCTTTGCCTTACAGAAGCTTCTCATTTTCAGGAGGTGTCATTTATTGATTGTTGCTGTCAAAGTCTGTGCTACTGATGTTGTATTTAGGAAGAGGTCTTTGGTGCCCATGCATTCAAGACTACTTCCCACTTTCATTTCTATAAGGTTCTGTATAACTGAATTTATGTGGAGGTGATTGATCCATTTGGACTTGAGCTATGTGTAGGGTGATAGATATGGATCTATTCGCAACCTTCTACATGTTGACATCTAGTTATGCCAGTACCATTTTTTGAAGATGCTTTCTTTTTCCTATTGTACGGCTTTGCTTCTTTGTCAAAAAATCAAGTGTTAATATGTGCATAGCTTTATAGCAAGGTCTTGTTTCAATTCCATTATCCACATGTCTGTTTTCATCTCAATACCAAGCTGTTTTTATTACTATAGGTCCATAGTAGAGCTTCAAGTAGTCAGGGATGGTGATGGAAGTTCCTTTTTTGTACAGGATTGTTTGGGATATCCTGTTTTTTTTTTTCCCATATGAAGTTGACCATTGTTCTCTTTAGGTCTGTAAAGAATTGTGTTGGGATTTTGATGGAGATTACAAGATTATAAGAGGGTTACTGATTTTTTGATTTAATCTTATATCCCACCACATTACTAAAGGTGTTTTCTCTGTCTATGGTGATTGAAAGCTTTTCTGGTTATAGTATTCTGGGCTGGCATCCATGGTCTCTTAGTGCCTGCATAACATCTATCCAGGACCTTCTAGCATTCAGGGACTCCATTGAGAATTTGGGTGTTATTCTAATGAGTCTGCCTTTATATGTTACTTGGCCTTTTTCCTTTGCAGCTCTTTTTTATAAATTTTATTGAGCTCTACATTTTTCTCTGCTCCCCTCCCTGTCTCTCCCCTCCCCCTACAACCCTCTCCCAAGGTCCCTTTGCTCCCAATTTACTCAGAAGATCTTGTCTTTTTCTATTTCCCATGTACATTAAATCTATGTGAGTCTCTCTTAGTGCCCTCATGTTGTCTAAGTTCTCTGGGATTGTGAATTGTAGGCTGGTTTTCTTTGCTTTATGTTTAAAAACCACTTATGAGTGAGTACATGTGCTACTTGCCTTTGCAGCTCTTATTACTTTTTATTCTGTGTGTTTAGTGTTTTAACTATTAAGAGGTTAGGGAATGTTTTTTTTTTTTTGATCCAGTTTATTTAGTGTTCTGTCAGTTTCTTATATCTTCATAGGCATTTCCTTCTTTAGGTTTGGAAATTTTTTCTATTACTTTGTTGAATAGATTTTCTGTGC
>NW_026068779.1:11312-14560 GCF_014885135.2 Alexandromys fortis
TGTGTGTGTGTGTCTGTGTGTGTGTGTGTGTGTGAGAGAGAGAGAGAGAGAGAGAGAGAGAGAGAGAGAGAGAGAGGAGAGGCTGAGTTCCAGACTTGTCCTCAGTCACTCTTAATCAAACAGAGTTTGCCCAGAGAGAGAGTTTTACTAGCCAGGATTCCCCCTGTCTTTTCCTTCCAAGGTTGGGATTACAGACAGGTTGTTATACACACCTAAAATATTGATTTCTGGGGGTCAGAATTCCCTCTGGGTTTGGGGCTTTCTTGATGGCACTAGCAAGAACTTGAGCTGCTGAGTCATCACCTCAGATCTCATTTTGTTTGTTCGAGAAAGGATGGCACTGCATATCCTGAACTGGCCTTTGAATACTTATTTTCCTGTTTCAGCCCCCCATTGCTGGAAATTCAGACATGGATGACCACATGATAGATGGTTTTCATATTGCGTCAACTCTTCCTACACTTTAATTTTTCTCTATTGTCTCTTTTTTTTCAAGTAAAAATAATGGGAGGCTTTTGGTAAATGCACAAGGAACTGAAAACAAGGACTCTGAGTACCTGATGCTACTGTATCTCTGATGAGCTACTATTACATAAATTTGGGTGCTTGAGCTAACTTTGCAATTCTACAGTAAAATCAATTCTGCTCATGCCTGTCTTGCTTAATATCCTTGTGAACAACAATTCTCAGTGTATGATTGGCCAGTTCCTGCACATCTGCTTCAAGGATAAAAATACTCAAAGATACAGTTATAATAAAAAGACATTTTTTTAGCCTTTGCATATGCTGGTATTTTTCCCCACTCATGCCTTGGCAGGAACCAAGGCAAAGACACCAAGCATTCTACTTTGTCATTGTTATCACTACCACCATATGCATAGTTTTTCTAAAAGTTCATTTGTACACAATATTGTCCTTCACAAAGCAGTAAATTCCAGATTTATTAAATCTTGAGCCTTACGCACACATTTTAACATTTTGTTTTGTCAAGCTGAAACAATGCACAATACGGTCTATTGCAGACTGAAACCTGACAGTGGTCTTGAGGAAGCACACCTCTGTGAATATGTTATGTAGTCATGTTTCTGCATAGAACAATATTTTACAGGAAAGAACCAAGGCTGGGTGTTCTGTAGACATTTTCCAAAAAAATTAAAGAAGTGATCTGCCATTTCCAGAATAAAACTTGATGGTATTTTTTTTTAACAAAGATAAATATTGGTACACTCAAGTGTAAATTAGTTATGAAAACCTACCTCCACAACTGCATGCCTGACAAATCTCACAAGCAAAGGGCTTTTCTGAGGATATCACAGGTGATATTAATTTTGAGAATTATGTATTATATAATTTAGATATAACGTTGCACGTAACTTTTTAGAAAGCACCTCTGTTTAAATATTGATATGATAGCCAAGAACATTTCTGAGTACCCGAGACATCTGTTAAGTGACCTCTTCCTCTTCTAATTTTGTAGCTTTCTGCAACTTAATTTTCTTTGTATGTTTGAACTGAAACAAAAAATTACAACCCACTGAATACAGAGAGAGAAGAATACAGCTCTTCAAGATTCAGTCATATATTAGAGACATGCAGAAACGCAAAGCAACATTTAATTTCACACTGTTTCTGCTTCGGTTTGGAAAACATAAACAGCTTTCATTGAAAATGTTAGCACTTAGTTTTTCTATGCTGTGAGCATTTGTGTGTACCCATTGGTGTGCATTCAAGTCCCCATGTGCTTAGTTGTGTATAGAGGTCAGAAGGCAGCCTTTGTTTCATTGCTCATGCGCCATCCACATTTATTTTGTGATACAGTCTCTTATGGGCCTAGGAATTTTCAAGTTGTCTGTGCAGGATGCCAGTGAGCCAAAGAGAACTACCTGTCCATGCCTCCCCTACACTGGCATTGTAAATACCTAGTTATGATCTACTTTTTCTTTCCTGTGAATTCTGAGGATTAAACTCAGCCCTGTGGACAGAATCAGCTGTCAGTCTAGCCCTGAATTTGTCTTTTAAAAGCTAGTAAATCAAAATAAGAAAAAAAAAACAATAAGACAAAAAATCTTTCAAAATAAAACAAAAACCCCACAAAACATGGAATTCATTTTGTGTTGGCCATTATTTCTGGGACATATGGTCTGTCCTTAAATATGTATGGCTGATATACACAGTGGTACTCCATGGAAAAAAGGTTTTTCTATTTGATAGTATGTGTCAATTACAAATGGCTTCTTGGTTAGGGATGGGACCTTGGTGATGATTACCTTTCTCCTCTGGTAGCATGCAAAATGCACTCTAGCACCAGGAATGCTAGTCAGTAGGGGTGAAGCACCTACATGGTCACCGTCTTTACATCTCAATGTTTGCTGGAATAAATAAGACTTGTCTTCAGCAATAGGCCTTACTGGCAGGTTTTTAGAGAGTAACCAGTAGCCTTGGCAAGAGCCTGTGTGGCTTGGGGCCAGTCCATGGGACCACTTTGGCCAACAACTCAATAATATGTCCATTCTGTCACTGGAAGTTTTACCTGGTGACATGAAATGTCTAGTTGGGGCATTCCCTCTCCCGTTATTTTGTGACTCCATTTAGATTCTTTTCACAAATGTATACATTTTAGGAAGCTTCTACAGCACTAAGTTTCCGTATGGTTTTCCAAAAGGCCTTTAATGTTAGTTGTTCCTCTTTCTAGTCCCTCCTTTACCCATCTCTCCCATCTCCCTTCCTTTTTAATCCTCCTATTCTGTCCCCCCCATATGTCCATAACACTATATTCTATTTCCAGTTCCTTGGTAGATCTCCTCTGCACTCCTGGTACCTTGCATTTGTGATTATTCAGTTTGTAGCACACATACTACCAAATCTTAAAAGCTTACATCCACATATAAGATAAAATATGAACTATGTCTTTTTGTCTCTCAGTTACGTCAACCAAGAGGAATTTTCTTTCTAGCTCAATATATTTACATCTAAATTTCATAATTTAATTTTCTTAATAGCTGAATAATATTCCATTGTAGGCATGTACTGTATTTTCATTATCCATCCATCAGTTGATGGACAGCTAGGCTTTTTTAAATTTCTGGCAATTATGAATAGAGTAGCAGTGAACATGGATGAAAGTAACTTTGTAGTAATGTGTAGGGTCCTTTGGGTATATGCCCAAGACTAGCATAGCTGGATCTTCTTTTTATTTATTTATTTATTTATTTATTTATTTATTTATTTATTTATTAAAGATTTCTGTC
>NW_026068780.1:0-1063 GCF_014885135.2 Alexandromys fortis
AAAGACAGGAATAACCTGAGTTTTGGGGGGGGGGTTGGGCTATATAAAAAGATGTCATGTCAAAAAAAAAAAAAAGAATCAAACCAAACCAAATAAAAAACAAACAAAAATCCAGAACAATGCAACAAAAGATATGCTCATGAACCTCGTGACTGAAACATCTAAAATGTGAACTTCAGTGTTTCTTAGTATAGCACATACGTTTTTAGCATTATGGCAAAAAGTTTACATATAACAAAATTATCTATTTTACTCTTTCAAAATGTAAGCTTGAGAGGCATTAATTAAAGTCATGATATCGTGCAAACATGTCTTCAGTAGTCGGAACTTTTTCATGCCCTCTGTCAGCAATTATTATGGGCTATTATGAAGTGTTTTATTTTCAAAAATGATGGACTAACATTGTTTTCATTTTTGTAAAAGTTATTCTAGAAGAGCATAGCAGGTTTAGAGTATGTGGTCGCATGCCTGAGGCTACACAGTTCATACGTCAGCTTAGTAAACATCGAGTTTATTATAAAGCAAGTTTTTACGGAGACTCAACTTCTGGCACTCAGTCCCCGTTTTACAAGTTACAAAACCAGCTCTTGGGGGTAAGGTGGATGCCTGAGTGAAGGAAGCTTATCATTAGTAGGTCTCCCAACCCAAGGGATTCAGAGCCAATCACCAAGAGATGTTTTGTTCCCTGACAGAAAGTGGGGCTTGCAGCAGGGGAGCTGAAGGCATAAATCACAAAACAATCCAGTTTTGGAATTATGAATAATTATTCACACACACCAGTTTGGAATTATGAATAATTAAAGGGTTACTTATTTAAAGGTTAAACTTACAGATCACCGTCCTAGACAACAGCCCTCTGTGCGACCAGGAAAGGAGTCTAGTAGCCGGAAGTCGGAAGTGGAACCCGACTCTGCAGGACCAGAAATGGAGTCTAGTAGCCGGAAGCGGAGCCAGAAGCGAGAGAGAGAGAGAGAGAGAGAGAGAGAGAGAGAGAGAGAGAGAGAGACAGAGAGACAGAGAGACAGAGAGACAGAGAGAGAGAGACCATGCCCCCAGTAGGGGG
>NW_026068780.1:5446-8801 GCF_014885135.2 Alexandromys fortis
AGTGTAACAAACCTTGCAGTCAGGAGCCCTTCGAGGGGTCCTGGCCTTGGCCACCACTGTCTCATCCCAGCGGGGCAGGCACTGCACTCCCAGACTGCTGACCATAGGCAGCATTGGAGAGTGTCCCTAGGCCAAGGGAACCGAGTAAGGAGGAGTCAGAGCCAGGCAGAGGCCCTGTGACCCGGTTCCCACTATTGTCTCAGTGCCTAGACTGGAGCCTGGTCGCAGGCAGAACGAGACAGGTGCATTTATCTCGTGACGAGCGCAAATGCCTGGAAAGGAAAAAGGATTACAGGAGCCAACCACTGTTTTCTCTAGACATGAAATTGAGATTAATCTGTGTGAGGGCGCCTAGAGTCTAAATCAAATGAAAGGGGAATTTATTGATAGCCCCTGCTCGGGCATCATCCCACCCAGGGATCCTGGCCCTCTGCTCACTGGAGAGCTGGAGCCTCCTTCCAGCTGCCTGCAGCGGGCAGAAGGGGACTTGAGGACCCACCTTGAAAGTCCAGAAGTCATTAATCTGCTGGCAAAGGTTGAGGTTGAGCTCAGTGACCAGCAGCCCATCTTGATTACGTGAGAGGCCAGGGGTCCGGCTGCCGTCAGGAGCTGCCACATAGCTTGAGCCGTAAAAGTAGCCGAGGTCGTGGTGAGCTTTCAGGGACAAGGGAAGCAGCCACGAGTTTGTACATGGCGTGGGTTAAGAAGGAGGGCAGGCACGAGGCAGGATAGCAGAGAGCAAGCAACCTGGCATACCGCTCCCGCGTCTGCAGTGTACCAGTCTCCCTCCTCACGCCTTCAGGTCTAAGAGAAGGTGGCATTAGCGTTCCGTTCACGTCACTCTCCCCTGCCCCGAGAACGGCTCAAGGCCACCATAGCGGAGTGAGGTGGCCCCTCTGAGACAGATTCCAGGACATCTCTGCCTGTCACTCATTTGGACGAATCTAGGATCGGAACCTCTATAAGTTTGGAGTGCACCCGGGCCCTCAGATGGAGGGATCGGGAAACAGTTCTGTTCACCCTCTTGTGTCTTTCTGATAGGGGCCCACCAAGTCTGGTGTGAAACACCCTTTTGGTAAGTGAAGTGGTACTTCTGGCTAACATTCTTGGCTAGAGAGGCCAGACCTCAGGGTGGAGGAATTCTAGCAGTGGTACATTGGTAGTTGCCTTCAGTTCATAACCACCTGAGGACCCCAGGTCCTATGACAACCTATGCGGACTCAAGGGACATCATCAGTACAGATAGGGAGCAGAGGAGAGTCCGTAGCCCCTTCCTAGGCACCCAGTGAGCAGGTACAGGCTGTGGAGCAGACCCCGCTCAGAGGAAGTAGGTGGAGTAGGGGAGATGAGGCCCAGCCATTGGAAGATTCATGAACATACCTTTCTTTCCATCTCCAGAAGTGAACTCATTGGGGTAGCGTTCCTGTGAATTAAGTGTAATGCTAAAATCAACCTCTAGGTGGCAGCACCACGACAGTCTTTCCTGACCACCCAGCCAGCCCAAGAGCCGCAAGGGAGCCCAAGCAGGGACCAGCTAAAGGAAGGCATTGGTCTGCACTCACTGGGCAATCAGCAAGCTTTGGTAAATGTTCAGCAGGCCAGTACTGCGCCATAGGAAGCCAGCAAGGAATGCGACAGGCAAAGCAAGACTTGATTTTGTATCTGGGTTCATTTTTTTTTTCTTTTTTCTTTTTTTAGATTTATTTATTTAAGGATACAGTGGTCTGCCTGCATGTATACCTACAGGCCAGAAGAGGGCACCAGATCTCATTACAGGTGGTTGTGAACCACCATGTGGCTGCTGGGAATTGAACTCAGGAACCTTTGGAAGAGCAAGCAGTGCTCTTAACCACTGAGCCATCTCTCCAGCCCTGTATTTGGGCTCATAACCCTGGAGCTGGGAGACGCTAGGTACCCACAAGTCTCAGAGCTGGGCAATGGAATGTGAGGTCAGCCTGCCTGCCGGAGGAGCAACACTCCACCTTGTCTAACAGAGAGAAGAGAGGAGAGGAGAGGAAGGGAGGGCAGAGGAGAAGAGGGGAGAGGAGAGGAAGGGAGGGCAGAGGAGAAGAGGGGAGAGGAGAGGAAGGGAGGGCAGAGGAGAAGAGGGGAGAGGAGAGGAAGGATGAGAAGAGACCAAAACCCAGAAGAAAACTACCAGATGAAGCCATTTTCTCCTGGGACCCTACCATCTGTGGCATGTGTGTAGAGAGAGGAAGAAGACAGGTGACGCTCCCCAAGGCCATCCGTCAGTGCCCACCCCCTTAGCTGGACCTCAGACGCGTACCTGACCCACACGGTTGATGGCACAAGTGAAGCAGTGATTGGCAATGGCTGCGTTCCTGGCTTCGATTGGCCACAAGGACTCGCTGTGAGAGGGGGAGGGAGAGGCAGATTGGAGACTCCTCGGCCACTCGGTGCATGCTCAGCTCTGAGACGCAGCCTGGCTGGGAGCAGAGCTGGGCATGGCACCAAGTCAGCACTCGGAAAGCCAAGGCGACACAGGGAGGACCCCGCCCACCTGAGCCAGCTGGGACAGCCCGAAGACAACCCATCTGCAAGCTGACCAGCTTGTCAACACCTTACTTAACCAATACCAGCTTCCTAAGGAAAGCCAGTTAGCTAAAGGCAGAGTCCACACTGCCGTAGTCCACTGGGGGTTCAGACAGCCTTTACCCTAAGTCTCAGTCTCCCCCAAAACATCTGAGTGAGATGATGTAGCTTGAATGGTCATGAAGATGAAGTACCACGTCGTGATTGTTCTGCAACTGTCATGTCCACCCTGTTATTCTTCCCAGGGAGGCCATCTTCTAAGTCGAACTGAAGGCTGGTAGGTATCAGAGAGGAGCTACGGGTTTAGGGAGCTAATGCATGGCCCACAGGGGATGGGCTTGGAAATCGTGGAACAACATAGGGGTTTGCCTAACACTGTACTTAGGGGGAAAAAAAAGGAAAAGAAAAGGAAAACTAGCCACTCACACAAATAATCATGTAACTTTAAGAAAATTTCCCAGAATCCCACCAGCCTAATGAACTAGTTGCTATCATTTTTTCCATCCTTCATGACTACCCTTGCATACACACACACACACACACACACACACACACACACACACAGAACATCCTGAGCACACATAGTGAGACATCTCCTATCTTCTCAGGGCTCCGTGTTTTTTTTTAATATTTATTTATTATGTACACAATATTCTGTCTGTGTGTATGCCTGCAGGCCAGAAGAGGGCACCAGACCCCATTACAGATGGTTGTGAGCCACCATGTGGTTGCTGGGAATTGAACTCAGGACCTTTGGAAGAGCAGGCAATGCCCTTAACCTCTGAGCCATCTCTCCAGCCCG
>NW_026068781.1:0-607 GCF_014885135.2 Alexandromys fortis
AGTGTACCCCTTTCTCCACAACCTCTCCAGCAAAGGTTATCAATGGTGTTTTTTATTTTAGCCATTCTGACAGGTGTAAGATGGTATCTTAAAGTTGTCTTGATAAAGAAGCTAAATAAGAAAGAGAACCCAAAGAAAAACATATAGGCATCCTTCTGAATATTAACCTTCAGCAGGCGATGAAAGGAGACAGAGACAGAGACCCACATTAGAGCACCAGACAGAAATCTCAAGGTGCAAATCAGGACCAGAAGGAGAGAGAGCACGAGCAAGGAACTCAGGACTGCAAGGGGTACACCCACGCACTGAGACAATGGGAATGTTCTATTGGGAACTCACCAAGACCAGCTGGCCTGGGTATGAAAAAGCCTGGGATAAAACCGGACTCGCTGTGGGGTCAATTTTCTTTTGCACTTTATGATTTAGATTCTATAAAAGTACTATTTGTACTAATCTAATTGTATAATTTTATATGATGTTGTAAGAAGCACAATTTACTTTTTCTATTTGACTTGAAATCCCAATACCTTGTTAAAATCAAATATCAATTCAAAAGGCTATTTTTCTGTTTGGGAGTGAATATATATGCAAATTTATTGATTTTTGG
>NW_026068781.1:7151-16937 GCF_014885135.2 Alexandromys fortis
CAGGAATGTTGACAGAGGTTTTGTTCCACCCAGTTCTGCAGCCATTTGGTCCCAAACACACAGAAGCTTACATTAATTATAAAATGGTTGGCCTATTAGCTCAGGCTTCTCATTAACTCTTATATCTTACATTAACCCCTAATTCTTGTCTGTGTTAGCCACATGGCTTGGTACCTTTTTTCAGTGAGGCATTCTCATCTTGCTTTCTCTACATCTGGGTGACAACTGCAGACTGAGCCGTTCCTTTTCCCAGAATTCTTCTATTCTGGTTGCCCCACCAATATTTTCTGCCTGGTGGCCCTGACTAAATTTCCTGCCTGGCTACTGGCCAATCAGTGTTTTATTAAAACAATACAAGTGACAAATCTTTACAGGGTACAAGACCATTGTCCCACAGCTCAAGAACCCGAGACTGGATAGGCCATGTGCCTTGGGGAAAGCCAAATATATATTTGCTAAAGGAACATGGTGATAAAATGACTCCTAGTGACAGTCTGCTCTCTTCTTAGATCAGTGCCTTCCTTGCTCAACCATCATTGGAGAAGCTTCCTCCTGCAACAGATGGGAGGTAACACACCCACCCACAACTGGACAATGTGCAGATAGTAGGAGATTTGGGAGCACTCAGTCCTAAATAGAATATCTCCATCAAACCATTCCCCTCATGGTTCAGGATCTATGCAGATGAGGAGGCAGAAAGACTGCAAAGGCAGAGGGAATGGATAACTCCAAGGAAAGAGAGTCTTCCACACACATATAAACTCCCAGAGACTGTGGCAGACTGCACAGGACCTGCAGGGTTAAAGCCAGCTGGGTCTGAGCACTGAAAATGGGAAGTAGACACTGGCTCTTATCCCTAAATATCGGCAGATGATTCCACTGGCAAAGGAAAAGTTAGTTTTCTACAACAGAGTCTCCCTGAGCATATTAATCGTTCCTCAGATTAGGCTCCATAGCCAAGAGCAGCTGACCAACATAAAAGGAACTCAATCGCAGTTTTGTAGACATTTTTTGTCTTATTGATCATTTGCTTGTATTTTCTGCATTCTGTTATTGTTGTTTGACTGGTTTGTTTTCTTGGATTTTGTTAGGTTTTGTTTTTAAAGAGGGTTGTGTCAAGTTGGATTTTGGTGGATGGGAAGTTAGGGAGGATCTGGATGGAGTTGGAAGAAGAGAAAAGCATGATATGAATATACTGCATGAAATGTTTTGTGATTAAAATTTTTAAAGCAAAAACCACAATTCATCATCTTTGTATCATCTTTGTAATTTTTGGAAACAACAAAGGCCTGAATATTGTATCTGCTTTCTAAATTCATTTATCTTCTTGAAATAAATTCAAATTTCAAAATGGTTACCAGAAAGTCAATGCTAGTCAGCCATTTGTCTTTCTCATAAAAATCTGCTTGGGAATATTTGGAGTTGAAAGATTAGTTTGGCCACAGTGAAACATTACACATTATGAGCTGAAAATTCTGCATTGGTCATTCTAAAGAACACACAGACTTTAGTAATTTTCCTCTTACAACAATACAATAGGAAAGCAATTTAACCCTATGCAAGAGGAGCCGAGCTTTTCGCTCTATCGAGGGTCAGGATTAATTAGCTCACTTGATGCATCATTGGCCTTCCTTCTCTCCCCTCTAATACTGCTTTGGAACACGTTTCTCAGCTCTCAGACCACTCAACTTCCTCTCCCCTAAGGTTGTTCTTAGGAGATTCTGCTGTGGGAAGTCTCAGTGAGTACACTATGGGGCCAAATGTACCTTCAGGGTTCATTTAATTTGAATTAAGGAACTTGAAAGGAGTGACATTTCCTAAAATTCAATGACAAATTCTTGGCATCTTCTGTGCTCCCAGGATCTTCCACAGCTATGGTGCTTGGGAAGTTCAGAGAATGAGCCTACATCTCTTCTGAATACTTTTGGACTTTATGTTGATGGTACATTGCCATTTTAAGGCATCTGTGATACTCAGTGCCTGCATGAAGGGAAGTGACTTGTGTCTGTGCAAGTCTCCACCCACATGTGAACAAGGACACACTTATGCATACACACCAGAAGGACAGACAAAAAGTGAGCGAAAGCCTGCAGCAATTTTACTGAACTATAATACTTCTCTCACTTGTGGGGTGTGTTTTAAATCTTGCCTTGGTTCCCTATGATCCTGGCTCATGTTCATCATCACAGTAAATATGTAAGTGAAAGACAACTCATTCACATCAAAGTCATTTGTAGTACCGTCTCTTTTTCATGAAAGAATATAACACAATACTCACCTTTTGAAAAAGCTATTTTCTTTTTTGTAAATTTTTTATTTATTTATTAAAGATTACTGACTCTTCCCCGCCACCACTTCCCATTTCCCTCCCCCCTCCCCAACTCAAGTCCCCCTCCCTCCTTAGCCCAAAGAGCAATCAAGTTTCCCTGCCCTGTGGGAAGTCCAAGGACCACCCACCTCCATCCAGGTCTAGTAAGGTGAGCATCCAAACTGCCTAGGCTCCCATAAAGCCAGTTCGTGCAGTAGGATCAAAAACCCATTGCCATTGTTCTTGAGTTCTCAGTAGTCCTCATTGTCTGCTATGTTCAGTGAGTCCGGTTTATCCCAGGCTTTTTCAGACCCAGGCCAGCTGGCCTTGGTGAGTTCCCGATAGAACATCCCCATTGTCTCAGTGTGTGGGTGCACCCCTCGTGGTCCTGAGTTCCTTGCTCGTGCTCGCTCTCCTTCTGCTCCTGATTTGGACCTGAGATTTCTGTCGGTGCTCCTATTTTCTAAGCCACCCTACATTCCCCTATCTCTTTTCCACACTTAGTCATTTTCCCACCTCTTTTAGCTTCTGTTTTTCTTACTGTGAAAAAATATCCGACAAAAGTGGCTTACAGGGGATTTAATTTGGCTCGCCGTGCCAACATATACAGTCTACCATGGCAGGAAATTCGTGACCATGGGGACAAGAGGAAATTGGTCTCTGTGTTCACTGAAGCGTTAGTCTAAACAGCATTAATCAATGAAAACCAGGAACCAGATATCAGGGTAAAACCTGGAAGATGAGAGGACCAGAAGCAACTGCCGGTTGCTTCCTACCTGTCTGATTCCTCAGTCTGAAAGGGCCAAGATCCTGTCTCTGTCCCACCTTATCACATCCTCTTTCCTCCTCGGAGTGCTGGGATTAAAGACATGAGCCACCACCGCCCAGCTTCTGTGGTTAATTAGTGGCTAGCTCTGCCCTCTGATCTCCAGGCAAGATTTATTTGTCAGATCACAAAGTGTCACACACCAATCCACAACCAGAAAGCAGAGAGACGAAAGCTTGTCCTCAGTTTACTTTCGTATTTTGTTTGGAACCACAGCACACACGATGGCACCATCCATGTTTATGGACCTTGTAACCTTAATTAACCCAGTCTACATAATCCCTCACAGGTGCATGCAAAGATTTATACTTATGATGATTCCAAATCTCATCAAATTGACAATCTAGATTAACCAGCACAACTCCACCCCTTCTTAGACTGAAATCAAATACATCACTTTAAAACTATAACTTAACCATTCCATGTCCCCCACAGGCTCAGTGTCCTCTCATATTACAAAGTCCATCCAACTGCATAAGTTTTTATTGTCTTTAACAATTTCAAAACTATTTAAAAGCGAAGGTCCAAGTCTCAACAAATCTCAAGGCATCTCTTAATTGAGAGCTTCTACAAAAAACATGCAAACAAAAAAATCAAATTACGTAATTCCAATATACAACGGCAAAGAGTAAACATTCCCATTCCAAAAGAGATAACCAGGGGCATAAGGAAGAATGAGCTGACCAATATAAAACCCAAACCCAGAAGGACAGACACTGAATGCTGCATTTCAGCATCTGAGGCTCGTCACAGTGTCCTCTCCACCTCTCCTTCAGCTCTACCGTCTGCAGCGCACAGCATCTCTGTTGGGAGGCTGACTTTCCTCCTTGCCTGCAGTGATCCTCGGCAGACATTTGCTGTGATTTAACTACAATCCATCTACCACAGGCGCATGTGGCTGGGCATTTGGCTCTTAGCCATCAGTGTAGTTTGGGAAGGTTATGGACTCTTCAGGAAGTAGAGTGTGACTATAGGAAGTATGTCACTAAGGACGAACATTGAGGTCTCGAACCCATCCTCATTTCCTGTTCTGTTTCCTGAATGCATATGGAATGTAGTCAGTCATGTTCTCCTGCATCTGCCGCATGCCTTCTGCACAATGATGGACTCTATTCCTCTGGAACTGTATGCCAAAACAAACCCCTTTCTCTCCTTAGTTGCTTTTGGTTAGGGTGCTTTATTATAGTAAGAGAAAAGAAAATAATGTAACAATGTCCCATGGTCCAGGCATCTCCAACATAACCATTTCTCCACTGCAAATTAACCTTCACTTTGACATTTTCATGCAATAGCCTTTGGGGCCTCTTGCCAGAACGCTGACGCTAGACACCGCCTTACTTCACTGTCTCTCTGAAGCCCTAGTACAGGACTGTATGACTCACGTAATCCTGCATTCTTTACTCAGGCAAAATTGATACTATGTGGATAACGCTGCCAAATTCTGCTGCCATTTGAGGATGAAGCCTGTTCCCCAGACACCACAGTTGCATTATCCTTTGTGCGTTGACTCTGAGTGGTTGTTTTGAGCAAGGAACCCCATTCGGTGACCTTCCTAGTTTGGAATGGCCCCTTTAAAATGAGTGACTACATTTGTATGACAAGACAGAGCATAACGAGAAGCCTGCCTGTCTTTAATGGTGCCAACTTCTTCAACAATTAAGGAGGTTTTACATACATACGAGTCTACATCTATACTACGGCTGAGGGCATAGGCGGTGATGACGTGATTGTGTCTGTCAAGTTCTTAACACTTCACTTTCACCATCGTTTACAAGAAAGCACTGGAGACTAAAACCATGATGCAGTTGATGCTGAAAATCCTTTCTCGGTTGGTTTTTCTTTTGTACATTATTAGCACCTCAAGACAGGGTTTCTTCTGACACGTGTGCAATTCTCTCAGGAACAAAATGGACAGAGAGAATGGGAATGCAAGGGAAAAGACTGAACACAGCAGTGTGCATTTTAAATAATTTACATTAATCTCCCCAGAATTGTGAGCTAGACCAAAAATAGTGCCATTTATGAGATAAAAGTTAAAAGATGGTTGAAAATTATAAGCCTTAATTTATACAAATAAATTATGAGATTCTTTTTATTATTTAGATACCACAAAGCCGCACGATTGACTTATTGATTTCTTCCAATTTTTTGTTTGTCTCTTCCTCCATTTCCTTAAGAAAATTTCTCATTTCCTCTTTAAGAGCTTCTATCATCTTCATAAAGTTATTTTTAAGGTTGTTTCCCTCTGTTTCTTCTATGTTGGGATGTTCAGGTCTTGCTGCTGCAGAACCACTGGGTTCTGATGGTGCCGTATTGCTCTATATGTAATGTATTCTTCCACTGGCCTCCACCCATCTCTTCCTCCAATCAGTACAGGCAGTGTCTGAGCATCAGGGGCTGTTGATGCCAGGGTGAATGGTTGGGTTTGGGGGTAGGGTGGGACTTGTAGATGACAGGGACAGATGGGATGGTGGTGGAGCAGCCTGCCCACAGGAGCCTTGCCTGCTGACCAGCTAGTGGGGCTGTGATGGTTGGGAGAGGGGCACAGAGTCTGCTCCAGGACTTACCACCTAGAGACTGGGTTGTCCATCTGGGAGACCAGTCACTCACCTCTTGGTCTAATCCATGCAGGGGATGTCTGTCTCTGGCTGCTGCTGAGGCTATGGGGGTGCACAATTGTCTTAATTGGAATCAATTTCATCCCCGCTTCAGGATCTTTCTTTTCTTTTTTTTTTTTATCTGGAAAAGTACAGTGAGTTTGCTGCCTTTATCAGTTCACTTCAGAAAAATCTTGCTTGCTCACAAATAAGGAAAACCAATCCATAATCTATAGGTAAAATGTATTTTGGGACATGGCCTATATCTTGCTCCTTAAACACCTGTGCCTGAAAGTCAGCATATAGGCGATACTATTCTGGCATAAGCTGTGTTTAAATTTACATTTTCTGGGCATTAGAAACAATGATTGCGCTTCTCAATATATTGAAAAAAAATTAGTCACATATTTTCTGTACATATTTAGGAACAATACTATGCAGAGAGTCTTGCTTTATTGATCCTGGCTGAATATTGTTAATTCATAATAAAATTATTTTGTATAATTATGTGGAAGTAGCAAATCAAATTATTCTCATAGTTTTTTTTTTTAGTGGAAGCTACATGGAGAATTTACCTTAGTTCTAAGTGATACTAATAATTTATAAAAGTTGGAGATTGATTTAAGTGCTCTTTAATTACTTAATTATTATTAAAATATTACATTTCTTGATGATGCTGCCATGTAATGAGGTCTGTCTCTCCTAAAAAGAAACATTTTTTTATATGGCCCTTTAAAAATACCTGTAATTTTGAAACAACTCCTGGGGCCATGTTACAGGGTAAGATGTTTTCTCATTTGGGAGAATGAAAAAATTTTATTAATAATTTCATATATATTTACACATATACATATATAATACATTTTGATTGCTCTACCTAAACTCTCTTGAAGCCCCCATGCTTGCCAATCCTGTTCTCTTCTTCCCTACAAAAAGATGATTATTTGATGCCTCTTTCCTTGGACATCAAAAACAGTACAGTTGTGAAAACTCTGTCATTTCCTGGTGTCTCCTTCACTGCTTTCCAGAAGACCCCTCAATGATTGTCACACAGCAGCCTAAGACACCCATCCAGAATTCAGAGGGTTTTTTTTTTTTTAATTTCGTGCTGAGACGATCTCAAGTCACAAATGATGAATGTTGTTAAATATCTCTAGATCGCATTTATTGAATCTCAGTAATCCTGGGTCAAACATAAATGTACAATGGAAACAATCTGGATTCTAATAACAGCTTCATTAGAATATTCAAAACAGCTAGAGGCTCTTGAAATAAAAGATAATTACATTTCTGTAATTATTTTACATTGTGTGAGACAACAGGCCACTTCGGCTACAAGTGTATGCATATTGGTGTCACAGCCAAGATGGAGCAACTCCTAAAGAACAGGAAGCTGGAGTGCTCTGGGCCTGAAGAGATCATTGTGAGGAGGACCGCTGCAGGTCACTGCCAAATTCCAGGCAAATATGCAAACTCTTTGGAAACTCCGTGTTGTTATGCCCAGCCCGTGAACCCCAAAAGACCAATAGGGAGACCAACTCACCAAAATGCAAAAGCATGGTTTATTTTGTACATAATAAAAGCTGACAGGAACCTCATCAAAAGCAACTGGTGCAGCAGTGACAAGAGGAAGTATCCTGTAATTCTAGAAAGCAATATTTAAAGGCAAAAACCCAGAAAATTTAGCTTAGCAGGGTATGTGCTAGCAGGTGGTCCTATCTATAACAGTTGGAATGTTAGGAATTTCCATTGGATGATCTGTTCCTGGGTGGTGCCTGGATAGTCTGTGGTCTTTATTGGAACCAGGTATTGCCTCAGGGTAAACTACTAAGACTAAGGCCTCTACTGAGCTTGTCTTGGCTGGGTCTTACTTGTGTATTCTTCATTTCCTAAATAAACAGAAAGGGGTGGAAAATACCCCCATAAATAGATTGCATAATGCTTTATTAACCTTGAATTTTCTTAATGTTAATGAGAAAGGAACAGCAGCATCAGAGAGGCACTGGGTAATGGAAAAAGCTTCTAAATTGAATCAACCAGTATATTTCAAGCATGTGTTGACCTTATAATGGAAACCAGGAGATGTGCTATATTGGGGAAGGGGCTTTGCTCTTGTTTCCACAGGAGAAGAAAAATTATCGATACCATCAAAACTAATAAACATTTGCTTTAAAAGGGAAAAAATTCCTGAGAAAGATAAATGACAGCTCATCCACAACAGTGACAACCATACAGGTGGTAAGGAAAGTTATATAGGGCAGGGATCTACTCTTATCTTTACAGGAAAATACACATCATCAATTCAAGAGACCCTGAATATTTNATACAGGTGGTAAGGAAAGTTATATAGGGCAGGGATCTACTCTTATCTTTACAGGAAAATACACATCATCAATTCAAGAGACCCTGAATATTTGAATGCTGACAGAAGAAAAATTAACTGTCAACTAAGCATCATCTAGAAAAAGGAATATGGATTATGAGACCAGGTACTGGATACACATATATTTAAACATATATATTAATATATAGAGTTGGTTTCGGAGTTGGACAATGGCTCTGTACCTCTCTAAATCCAAGTATGTTAATAAAAGGAACATTCAAAGTTTCTGTCTCATATGGGAGCCATCTGGTATGGTACAGAAGGAAGACTTTAGAAAAAAAATTTTACTTTCTCCTTGTCTATTTTGTCCATATCGTATTCTTCATTGAATGTATGTTTATATAAATGATTTTTAAGTTTTACACGATAAACAATAGATTTTCCTACACATCCTTTTCCTGCAGTAAGTAATCTTTGAAGTTTCCAGGAAGAAGATGGGACTCACAGCAACAACTTCACCTGGTTAAGATTACATCGTGATGCTGGTAGCACTACTATAAAACTAGACTTTTGGGTACCAGCTGCTAAAATGGTGCACCTTCTCATGACATTCTGGTCAGAACTCCAAATGAGAATTTTGAAAAACACCCTTGAAAATTGCTTGCAACTACACTAGACAGTAATTTTGAAACTTAACCATCACTTTACTTTTGTACGGATCCCATTAAGAGAACATCACCCCCATGATAGCAGGAAGCAGTTCTAGAGGATGATGCCCCCTATCCCAAAAAAGTTTGTCCTTAATGTATGGGAGTTGTTGATTATTACTTGTACTAGATAGAGGGTTGGGGTGGAAACTATGTTTGTTACAAAAAAAAATGTAGGGGTAATAATAGTGAGTAATAGAGTGAATACTTGTAATCTATTATTTATGGATAATTTACATTGGTATAGTTTTGTATATTATATATTGATACAAGCTCAAATTATATTTGTTATTTTTGTTTAAATTATTTCTACACCTATACAAAGTTGTTCTGTTAGATTGTATATGTGCATGTTTCTACCTCTCTTTAGGTCATTTTGTATATTGATACTACTTTTGGAACATATTTTCATATTGTGTTATATATTACTCCTACCTCTGATCAAGATACGTATACATTGTTTACATTTTGAGGTCATTGTCCTCATCTTTTGCACATTTGTTTACAGATTATTTAATAGTCTGGCATGAAGTTTTAGTCTTTAAGTTATACAGGTATTAAATATTATAGGTCAATAGTTGTTCATGTTTGTTATACACACAGTCAGATCAATTAGGTTCTTTAGATATATAGAGATTGTATTCTGTCTAGATAGAACATCTCCAACCACTTCAAAGATTTGTAGAACATGACATTTAAATAACTTAGGGTTCTGTTGACATGAGACATGATTGCTCCTGACAGCATCAATATATTCCCGAGAGAATGTTGAGCACTAAAGACACTCCACTTGGAGTTTGTTTTCTTCTTGGCACCATTGGTCTTTGGGCAAGGCACTGCCCATACCTCAACCATTGACAAAGTACACGGCATCCGGAAATGAATAAACATGACACAAGGAAAGAGACTGTCAAATCTTCCCAAGACAAGGTAAGATGGTTCTGAAAATTTTCCTGCCTCTGAAAATGGTCTGTCAGTTATGCTAGGACTTAGCCAAAGTTGGTTGCATCAATGTTGCAAATGAG
>NW_026068782.1:0-810 GCF_014885135.2 Alexandromys fortis
GTTGTAGCGGCAAAATGAAATCAGACGGGTCCGTATGTTCAAAGACAAAATGTTTTTCAGACCCCAAGCATGAGAGCGCAGACAAAGGGATTCTGTCAACTAGCATAGGAAAGGGTAGAGGTGTTGGATCCTCCTACCTTTAGTTTTTGAACTTCCCAAACAAAGAAGAACACAGAGACTTGGATGAAAATTACATAAATAAGTATGAGCAGGCATCGGATCCATGGCCTCCAGTTGTTCCGATTACAGGTCTTTTTCATAAACAAATTAGTTTTGAACAGCTCAATAAACGAACCAAGCTGAGATTTTGGCGGGTTCTCTTCGTGTTTCTTCTCCTCTGGCTCTCTACAGGGGAAAATTCAGCAGCCGCTAGCACCGCATCCTCGGGTCGCGCTGTGGTTGCGGCTGCCGCAGCGGCAGCAGCTAGGGATGCTCACAGGTGCGGGCTGCATCCTCGCCGGCTAACCGGCATGCACCCTGTCGGGCGCGGAGCAGTCGCAGCTCACCTGGGGGTCGCCTAAAGTCTTGGCTGCACCAGGGCCCCGAGGACAGCCGGGGTGACCTGGGGGGTCCCACCTGCAGCTGGAAGCCAGTAACTTCCTCCCCCCTGCTCTGGCAGGCGAGTCTCCGCCCCCCACCGGGAAGACCTGGCTTGCAACTTTCTCACTCACGCTTCCGCAACTTCCACAGTAGTGAAACTCATCTTCTAAAGAAATGAGTCCACGTCCGTTTCCGTTCAGATGCTCGAAGCCGATGACCGGCGGGGGTGGGGGAGCTTCATGCTGTCCGGTATTCCGTTGAGATGCTCGA
>NW_026068782.1:5861-9103 GCF_014885135.2 Alexandromys fortis
AGGGGATCCGACACCCCCATACATGCAGGGAAAACACCAATGCACATAAATTTTAAAAAAGTACATGCTCTTACAGAGGATGGATTTCAGTTCCCAGCACCCATGTCAGGTAGCTCACAACCACCTGTAATTCCAGTTATGGAGAACCCAACTCTCTCTTCTGGACTCTGTGAGCAACTGCCCTCATATGCAAACAAAATTAGACTAAAAATAAAATCAAAAGAACAACAAATAAATCCTATAAAAGTTCAGGGCCCTACCTCTTTGATGTTTCAAGGTGTCCAGAGATGTGGGGCACACTGAGAAATCCTTTCTATGGAAAAGGGAAGTGGCATCATCTCCCACAATCCACCACAAAGAAATACAGCATGTGACAAGACCACATTTGGGCACATTGCACCAAGCTATGAAAATCCATAATACTCACCTGCTTTCAGTGAAACCCGAGACAAGGACAACTGCAGCGTCTGAGCCAGGACGTCCAGCGTCACAGGATGTGTGCATGCCACAAAGGTGTTGTTTGGAGACCCCAAACTGCAGAGAAAGCACTGTTGGTTTTGGAAGAAGCCCACAGTATCACCATTCTTCATTTGAAAAGCCATTTTTAGCTCATCTAATTCCTAATAGAAGTAAATATCACACTTGGGGTCAATAAATCACTAGGCAGCCTGAACCACCCATCATAAACCAGCTACTGTAACTGAAAACAGGGCACACACACCAGTGATCCATTATAAAACAGGAGGAACAATTAGACAACCCTGGTTAGGCCCCCAAATACTATTTTTTAAAAAATATGGAAGGCTTCACGAATTTGTGTGTCATCCACGTGCAGGGACCATGCTAATCTTCTCTGCATTGTTCCAGTTTTAGTATATGTGCTGCCGAAGTAAGTACCAGAAGTACAAACAAGCTAATGTGTAGACTGTGGCTTGTCAGGAGTTGATGCAGATTCAAATACTCCAGCTTAAAATACATTTGCTATAGGCATTTTCCATACCAGTTGGAATGGAAAAAAGAAACGGCCGGAGAACAAACCCCGTAGCTGTTCCCGTACTCCAGGGGGAAAGCTTCAGGAGCTTGGAACTCCCCACAGGACGCGTAATAATTTGGGATACTGCGACTTCATTTCTGTGCAGCTCCATATTTCAAGGGTGCAGCACCCCCAGACATCCTGTCCTTTCATTGAGAGGTTGCCCTTTCACGTGTCCTCCACACACCCAGTGACGCTGGACAACCTGGCTTAGACGCTGCAGTTTGTCCTTGTCTTGGGGCTCACTGAAAGCAGGTGATTTTTATGGGTTTCAGAGCTTGGTGCATTGCGCTCCAATGGTCACATGCCATGGAATCTAAGTTGGATGGAAGGTGTACTCCAACGCCAAAGTATTTTGTGGCTGGTGTATGTGTTGAAACCTCTGTCACCGGTTGTGGCTTGAATCGGAAATGCCAGTTTTGAATGTTTGCCCCCTCGCTGGTGGTGCTGTTTTTGGGAACCCGTGGAGCCTGTAGGAAATAGAGCCTCACTGGTAGAAGCAATCACAGGCAAGGGTTTTGGAGGTTACACCTGCTGTGGGCTCCTGCCCTGAACTCTGGAGTCTTCACCACATGTGTCTCATGCCATCAACTGAGCTGCCGTACCATGCTCTCTATGCTGATGAATGGGACCCTCAGGAACCACGAACCACAATAAGTCTTCCCTGAAGTCAGTTCACTCAGGCTTTGTGGTCACAGCAACGTCAGAAAATTAACAGACCCTGCCAGCACTCTTCCCTGTCTCCAGCAAGCCATGCTAACTGAACAGGGGGCTCTGCACTGAATGTAGCCAAACCCTGACATTTCCTTCACATACTATAGAGGAAAGAATTTATCTTGTTTTTTCATGTGTGTGGGTATGTTATCTGCAGGAATGTCTGCGCCTCGCGTATGTGTCTGCTGCCCATGGAGAACAGAAGAGGGCATCAGATTCTCTGGAACTGGAGTTACGTGTGGTTGTGAGCTGCCATGTGGTTACTGGAAGAAAACCTAGGTCCTCTAGAAGAGCAGCCAGTGCTCTTAACTACCATCACCCCAGACAAAGAGGAAAGAACTTAGACATGTAAGAGAGGGACATGGGAATGGATTTTTCATGTGTTGCTAACCTAGGCATCAAATTCTGACTTTATCTCCCCAAATGGGGCCACAGAAAAGCATTGATAAAAGAGATGTTACTGCCTTCATACTGCCTTAGTGACCACTTCCTGTGAGTGTAGCTGCTACTGGAGAAGCAATGTAATGCTATTGGCCTTCTAATCAATGAAGATGGAAGGATATAGACCCAGAATAAGCTACCTAGCAACATTCATGGCCCAGAGTATCTAGAGGGAAAGTGGCTACCATTGTCAAAAGCAGCAGGCCTGATACAAAAATGACCCAACTTCAGGATGGAAGCTAATCCAAGGATGCTTTTAGGCTGGCAAGGCCTGAAAGGGCATGAGCTATGACTGTGTGTGCAAGCTGCTATGGTTTGAGTGATGGATGTCTCCCAAAAGCCCATATGTTGAAGGGCATGGTCTCTAGGGTGGTGCTACTCAAGGGATGTGGTAGGTCCTTAGGGCCCTGGGAGCATGCTGTCAGATGGGCTTTTCCTGTCACCCTTTGCATCTTGACCATGAAATCAACTGTTTTCTGGGCCATGTGCACCCTGCTGTGACTGTCTTTAACAACCATGCCAGAGGCCCTAATATCTATAGGTTCTTTCAATCAACCTTGTAGTTGGCGAGCTGGAATACTCCTTTCTCCTTAGTAGTCAATTATCTTGGGAGTTCTGTTACAGTGGTAGTAAGGGGACCAGTACCTAGGCTAGCGGTTTAACTTCCTCAGTCCTTAGGTATTAGCAGAAGACATGAAACACAGGCCACATTTACTCATAAGACCGCAGTCAGAATGAATGGGAGCATGCTTGCATTGGTGGCCCTTGTTTTCAAGTCCCAAAGGCTTATGTGAAGAGGTCACTTACGTGCTTCAGGTAAAGTGGGCATAGCTTAGAATTTCCAGTCTCCTCTAGAGAACCATAAGCTAACTTGGAGGGAGACTTTGTCTCTTCTTACAGCCTTGGTTAGGAAAAGATGTGCTCCCTGCCTGAGGCTGTTTATAAACACCCTTGAAAAGACACTCTAGAGTAAAAGTTGTTAGAAACCATGTCCCATTGTCCTGGGGAATTGTCTCTCAATAAGAATTAAAGGACTCTAACTGGTCACATAACC
>NW_026068782.1:10448-12565 GCF_014885135.2 Alexandromys fortis
TCATGGGCTTTTTTAAACAGTGCGATACGATGTGACAGGTGTCCTGAAATCAGGGCCGCGTGTCTCTGGAAGAGCAAATGGGTGACAATCTCTAGATCTGAAGTTTACAGGAACACAGAGTCAACCGCATTGCTGTGTGCCTAATGTGGGGAGAGAGAGGGAGAGAGGGAGGGAGGGAGGGAGGGAGAGGGAAAGAGAGAGAGCAAATTAGCAAATTTTGACCTTGATAGTTAGTTGACTTTTGTGCAAGAATAGGTAATACCCAAGAAAGCTTGACGGCTTAGTTTCTTTCCAATAATAGTTAATCTCTAATATTTCTAATAATGCACTTTTGTTATATTATTACATATTGCATTATTTATATATTGTATTTATTCAGGATTTAAAGAATTTTAGCTTTGGGAAGAGACTGTAGTTTTTGTAGTCAGATTATTTTAAGGTTGGGAAATTTAATTTTTTCCTTGCACATCACTCCTTTATTATACTGATCTGGAAAAGAAGATGTAGTGTGTTCCAAACAAGTTCTGGACCCACATGGTAGGGTCAAGCAGCTGGAACATGATTCAAACAGCGAAA
Source organism: Alexandromys fortis (assembly GCF_014885135.2). Taxonomy (NCBI): domain Eukaryota; kingdom Metazoa; phylum Chordata; class Mammalia; order Rodentia; family Cricetidae; genus Alexandromys; species Alexandromys fortis. The sequence continues at coordinate 11,025 of NW_026068782.1, forward strand.
GACAAAACCCCGGACATGATCAAGGGGCACTTCACCTCTACGAGACAAGGCAGAGGGGTCCTCACACACAGTAAGAGACGCTCCTGTCCCTTGAGGACAAGGAGTTTATCCCAATTGATATGAGGAATGGCTTATTTTCTGGTGACCACATAGACCATTTCAATCACCACTAGAAACCTCAGAGGGGCTTTTGTGTGCTGATAAATATATATGTACTTTTGTTTTTGTAAAAGTAAATGTAACACGTAGATTTGACAGGATTGATCCCAACCTTCGGGGGCCAGCAGCTCCTTTAGGCTCAGAGAGGAAGGTAGTTCATCTTTTAAATGCAGGCTACTTTCACCTTCCACTGGAATGACTACAGCCCCTGCCTAACTGCAGAAGAGTGCAGGACAGGCTTCTCACTGGTCAGGCCACAGCATGGTTCCTCCATGACCTCCTAAAGCAGACCCTTGTAAACAAAGGACTAAGAAAACTGTAATTACTACCTCTCAATTCTCCTGGGAAGAGGAGCAGTCCCTGGATGTGGACCAAGACCCTGCACCCTAGAGGTGTTACTCTGACTAGATTCTATGAAGGGAGTGGGTGCAGGGGATAAAATACTAAAACAAAATGGGAGCCACGGGTCCCCATCTGCAGCTACAACTTAAACTTAAGATCCTAAACGTGGAGTCTGTGACGGGTGCTGGGAAGGGCGCAGGAGGCAGAGACAGGCAGGGAAGAGGGTCTAGGGGTAGAAGTCTGTCTGTGCGCCTTCACTTCTTGGCCTTGCCCTGTGCGGCCACAGCTTCCATGGCTTTCCGCATGGTCTCTTCATGTCCCAGGAACTGCATGGGTTTAACGGGCTTCAAGTTCTTGTCCAATTCATAGACAATGGGAATGCCAGTTGTCGGGTTCAGCTCCATGATGGCCTCTTCTGAAAAAGCCTCCAGATGCTTGACGATCCCCCGAAGGCTGTTGCCATGGGCCGCAATCAGGACTCTCTTCCCCTCTTTGATCTGCGGGACAATCTCTTCCTTCCGGAAGGGTAGTACTCTGGCAATAGTGTCCAGGCTCTCACAGGAGGGTAGCTGGTCCTCAGTAAGGCCTGCATACCTGCGATCCTTACTGATATTGCTGTAGAAGGGATGGTCAGGCTCCATTGGCAGTGGAAGGACATAGTAAGATCACCTCCAGATCTTTACCTGTGCCTCACCATGCTTAGCCCCAGTTTCTGTTTTATTGAGCCCAGTCAGACCCCCATAGTGTCGCTCATTGAGGCGCCAGGTCCTGACCACTGGCAGCCACATCTGATCAATGGCATCCAGGACTGTCCAGAGGGTCCGGATTGCTCTCTTCTGCACGGAGGTGAAGCAGAAGTCGAATTCATAGCCAGCATCTTGCAACGCCTGTCCGCCGTGCTTAGCCTCCTTGTGGCCCGCTGAAGCGGTTCTTCAGGTTCCAGGAGCTCTCGCCGTGTCGGATGAGGACCAGCTTGTAGGCGGCCATGGCCATATTCAAGGGGATGCAGCAGAGCAATTTATTTATTTTTTTAGTCTCTT
>NW_026068783.1:0-1305 GCF_014885135.2 Alexandromys fortis
TGGCTCAGTGGTTAAGAGCATTGCCTGCTATTCCAAAGGTCCTGAGTTCAATTCCCAGCAACCACATGGTGGCTCACAACCATCTGTAATGAGATCTGGTGCCCTCTTCTGGCCTGAAGGAAGAGTACTGAGAATACTGTATACATAATAAATAAATAATTAAAAAAATGCTGCAGGATCCCTGGCAGCAGTAGGCAGCAGAAATGCTGTAGGTCCCCAAGCGGTAGTAGTGGGCCATGTGGCGGCAGGCAGTGGGCCCTGAGAGCAGCCAGCCCCAGGTAGAGACGGCTGCCTGTCCCAGAGCGGTGGCTGGTCCCAGGCAGGGAGACACGTGGCGGGCAGGCAAGAGACAGAGACATGGATAGGCACACCATGCAGAGTGAGGTTGGATATTTATTCAGGGGGTTATGGAAGGGGAAGGGAGAAGAGCAGAGAAAGACATAGAGGAGAGAGAAGAGAGAGACAGAAGCGGGGGCGGGAGGAAAGAAGTGGGGAGAGAGGCAAGGAACAAGTCTAAGCAAAAAACACCTGGGCATTTTGTAAAGCCTGACCCCGAGGGGGTGCAACCTGCCCATGCCTTTCTAGTCAGCCCAGGAAGGAGCTGGGAGAGCAAGTCCGTGGTTATGCCCTTGGCTGGGGTGGTCAGAGGCAAACAGCCACGCTTGGATGGGTACCTCCCCTGAGAAGCCATGCCCCCCCCCCATACTCTTTCCCCATATAGCTCTGAGACAGAAGACCCTAGGGCCTCTGAGCAAAATTTCCAAGAAGGTTGGAATCAGATTTTTCCAGCCTGGGTTTGTAACACTCCATTTCTTCCCTGTAGAGTACCTCAGGGCAGTCCTGCTGAGTGTGAGAGACAGACATTACTGATGGTATAGAGTGTGTATGCTGAGTGTTCCTATGTGAGTATGAGACTGTGTGTGTGTGTGTGTGTATGTGTGTGTGTGTGTATACATCTGCCCAACAAAAATCACTTACTAGGCTAAAGCAACCCTGAAGAAAGCAAGAACATGTCCTCATGTTCTATTCTCCGATGACCCCTTTAAGTATATGACAACAGTTAAAATCCCATTTAGCTTTAATGCTTCCCATTCACAGTATCCATTCCAGCTAATCACAGCAACTTAAAAACATCAGCATTGGCCAGGCGGTGGTGGCGCACGCATTTAATCCCAGTACTTGGGAGGTAGAGGCAGGCGGATCTTTGTGAGTTCAAGACCAGCCTGGTCTACAAGAGCTAGTTCCAGGACAGGCTCCAAAACCACAGAGAAACCCTGCCTCGAAAAACCAAAAAAAAAAAAAAAA
>NW_026068783.1:6108-9317 GCF_014885135.2 Alexandromys fortis
TTTTTTTTGGTTTTTCGAGACAGGGTTTTGGAGCCTGTCCTGGAACTAGCTCTTGTAGACCAGGCTGGTCTCAAACTCACAGAGATCCGCCTGCCTCTGCCTCCCGAGTGCTGGGATTAAAGGCATGCGCCACCACCGCCTGGCGAGAGACCCTTTTTTTAAAACACAAGATGAACAGTGCTTGAAGAATGACACCCAAGGTTGTCTTCTGGCCTGCGCGCGCGCGCGCGCGCGCACACACACACACACACACACACACCGCGAGCAAACAAATAAATAAAGAAATGAATAAGTGAACTTTCAGTATCTACCCAGGGCCAAGGCAGGAAGGGAGGCCCAGAAAGAGCACTGAATTACCTAAGGACAGGCTCAAGACAGCCAGACACAGACAGGAGGAAATGCTGGTGAATGAGATCCACCCCAATATGGACATAAATTACAGCCAAGATTCCATCCCAGTATCTCGATGACATGAACTAGGAGAACAAAGAAGAGAGAGAATTTTAAATGTCAGCACTCAGCTTCTCTGTGGAGTTTATGACATTGTTATTTATGCTACACGGGCTGGGACACGTGGTTTCTGTGTATTTGGCAGCGCTGTGGACTTCTGGCCACTCTCCTGCTGGGCTTCACACCACGTCGCTGTCACCATGGCCATTTGAGTGGTTTATCTCAGAGTTGCCAGAAATGGGGGGAGAATCTGTTCCTCCTCTTCTTCTTTTAAAATGTGCTTCCACCTAATCGTGGCAGACCAGAAAGGCTGAAGCTGGGGGAATCATGAGTGGGTTAGCCCCACCAGCTGAGGACCTCTGTGCACCCCTGTGTGGCGTTCTGTGTACCTCTGCTCTCTGAGTCACCCCTAGGATTTGCTTTTGTGTCTGTCTGTGAGATGCTCCGGGGAGATAGCGCTGTCAGCTCAGTGTTTGAATGAGGACCCGAGTGAGGATTCCTCAGATCCCCGGTAAAAGAGCCAGGTGTGGTGCCCCACACTTGCAATCCCAGTCCTAGGGAGGTGAAACACCATAATAAAAACTCAGAGAGAGAAATTGGGTTTCAACCGGAAGGTCAGAAAAGCAAAACATTCAGCCACTGGCTCTTACCTCTACCTCAGTCCGAAATGGCCATCTTGCCTCCAGGATTCCTAGAATGAGACTGAGCCTGGGAGCTGCTTCCTCCTGTTTTATAATCTTCTCTAGGGCTGGGATTAAAGGCATGCACCGCCCAGTTTCTATGCCTACTGGGATTAAAGGTGTGTGTCACCACTGCCTGGTCTGTAAGGCTGACCGGTGGGGCTGTTTTACTCTCTGATCTTCAGGCAAGCTTTATTTATCAAGATATAAAAGAAACGCCACTATAGGGAGGTGGAGCCAAGAGGATTCCTGGAGCTTGCTGACTAGGAGGAGCACAATCTACTCAGATTCAGATTCAGGCTGGTGGGAGACCTTGTCTCCAGCAAAAGGTGGAAGGTACCAGAAGAGCAACACAGGAGGTGGTCCTCAGGTCTCCCTACGTGTTTGGATGTACCTGCACACACGTGAACACAATGCACCCCTCCCACACACATTTATTTGCCTCTCTCCCCAAATGTTCATGGGTAGTTGAGGGCTGCTTGTGTCAGAAATCTCTTGTAAAGCCTGGGCTGGCTTCCCAGAGTCCTAGCTCCTCCTCTACAGGTTGGGGAAGAGGCATGTGGGGCGTGGTGGCAAACCTGCATAGCTGTAGCCTGGCTGTATTTTGTGTTTATGCCCACCCAGCTTCCTCTAGCTTTCTGAATGGGAAATTCAGAGAGTGGTCTGAGCTCTCGAAGAAGCTTCAGTTCCATGTTGTTTAAATCAAGATGAACGAGGCACGCTGACAGATTGTTGCCCGCAGAAGGCTGTGCAGGGATCAGGGGGGAGACCGGTGGGGTTACTCTCAGCTCTCTAGCAAGGCCACCCCATGGGCTGGTTCCTGTTTCCCCGAAACTCCTCTTCAGTTTCAAGTTCAGCTGGCTTCTATTGCTGTTTGTGTACTTTTCAGCTTGGCCTTGGCCCCACTCATGAAGAGACGGCTCTCGGAGGGAGCTCTGCTGTTCTCATTAAAGCACACACCTATGCAAGGACTGTGCAAACTCGGTTCTGTTAAAAAAAAAAGAAGAAGAAGAAGAATATTCTGCTTAATTGATTTTCTTAAAAAGTCTATTATGTTGCTGTGAGTCTATTGATCTACGGGCCCACAGAGGTAACGAAGCAGCCTGGTGATCAATAAGGCCGAAGTGTGTCTTGGTTTATGTCTTCTGAGCTCATCCATAGGGGAGTGGTGGGGTTCTGATGGGGGATAGGGGAGTTGGGGTGTGGTCAGCCCAATTCCCCAGACAGTGTGGACTGAGCAGCAGCCTTCCTCTGAAGCAGAGATTTACTTCTATCAGTACAAACATAACAGGTGGAGCCTGGTGACTTTTCTTGCTCTGAAAACCACGAGGAATCGCATCAGTCATGATTTGCAGGGGTCAGAGGGAGAAGGGTTTGGGTTTTTTCTTTGTTGTTTGTTTTTTGTTTTTCGATTTTTCTAGACAGAGTTTCTCTGTGTAACAGTTCTCTGGCTGTCCTGGAACTTGCCTTGTAGATCGGGCTGGCCTTGAACTTACTCCAGCAGCCTCTGCCTTCCAAGTGTTGGGATTAAAGGCGTGCGCCACCTCCGCCCAGTTTACTCATCTGTTTTTGGGGAGAAGGCTTTTTGAATCCTAATGCTTGGTTCCCCCTTTAGCCATAATCCAGGTAATATTTTGTTACTTGGCTCCCATGCTGGTTCCCCCCCTTTTTTATGCCTGTCCCCCGCCCAGCAATTCTGGTCACTTTCATAAGCCCTGGAAGGTTTTGCTGTCTCGGCCGTGAATACAAAGTATAGGTAGCTGCAGCAGGGGCTGATAGCTCCGATAGGCTCACGTCGCTGTCTTATCCCTGAGAAATAATAAGGCTGAATGAGATAAGACACCTGCAATAACACTCTCCGCACAGCCAAGGGTAGGCACACACACACAGTCGCGGCTGTTCCTGCAGAAAGCTCCCTGCGCTTGGAAAATGATCTCAGGTGCTATTAATTCCAGAATTATCATTTGCATTTTGCCCTGAAACCACAGGCTACTGCTGGACACAGATGCCAACTGGTCCTGCCAAACTGAATTGATTTGGGGCCACATGTTTTTGTTTTGTTTTGTCGTCCCCCCCCCC
>NW_026068784.1:0-1483 GCF_014885135.2 Alexandromys fortis
GTGGTATTACTGGATCTTGGGGTAGGTTAATCCCGAATTTCCTGAGAAATCGCCACACTGATTTCCAAAGTGGTTGCACAAGTTTGCATTCCCACCAGCAATGGATGAGTGTGCCCCTTACTCCACAACCTCTCCAGCAAAGGCTATCATTGGTGTTTTTTATTTTAGCCATTCTGACAGGTGTAAGATGGTAAAAAACGACTTTGTGAATTTTGCATGCAAATGGATGGAAATAGAAAACACTATCCTGCGTGAGGTATCCCAGACCCAAAAAGATAAACATGGGATGTACTCACTCATAATTGGTTTCTAGCCATAAATAAAGGACATTGAGCATATAATTTGTGATCCTAGAGAAGCTAAATAAGACTGTGAACCCAAAGGAAAACATAGTCACCCGCCTGGATATGGGAAGTAGACAAGATTGCCGGGCAAACACTGGGAGCTTGGGGTGAGGTGGCATGGGCCAAGGGGAAATGGGGTGAGAAACTTGAGAAGGGGAGATTGGGGGGAGCTTGGGAGAATGGGATGGTTGGGATAAAGGAGGGGTGGACATGGGAGCAGAGAAATATATATCCTAATTATGGGAGCCATCTTAGGGTTGGCAAGAGACTTGACTCTAGAGGGGCACGCAGGTATCCAAGGAGATGTCCCCAGCTAGTACCTTGAGCAACTGAGCAGAGGGAATCTGAAATGAACCTATCCTATAGCCATACTGATGGATATCTTGCATATCACCTTAGAACCTTCATCTGGTGATGGTTTGAGATAGAGACACAAATTTGAGCACCGGACTAAGCTCTTAAGACCCAAATGAGGAGCAGAAGGAGGGAGAACATGAGCAAGGAAGTCAGGTCCACAAGGGGTGCACCCACCCGCTGTGACAGTGGAACTGATATATTGGGAGCTCACCAAGGCCAGCTGGACTGTGACTGAATAAGCATGGATGAAACCGGACTCCCTAAACGTGGCAGACAATGAAGGCTGATGAGAAGCCAAGGGCAATGGCACTAGGTTTCAATCCTAATACATGAATTGGCTGTGTGGGACCCTAGCCTGTTTGGATGCTCACCTTCCTGGTCCTTGGTAGAAGTGGGAGGACCTTGAACTTCCCGCAGGGCAGGGAACCTGGACTGCTCATCATTCTCGAGAGGGAGGGGAAATGGAGTAAGGGGGGGAGTGGTAGGGGACTGGGGTGACGGAAATGGGAAACGGGGAGGAGGCAGGATTTTTTGTTAAAAAAATAAATTAAATAAAAGAAATATAGATTAATAGATAGTCATCAATAATACTCAAAATCTGAGTAACATTATTTAATTTTTCTAGATATACAGAGTTATAATTCAGTTAGATAGATAATCTTCAACACTTCAAAGACCTAAAAAATATTGCATTTAAAAGGTTTCTCTGTGTCTGGGTATATAATAAATTTTATGATTAAAAGAACTGGCTATTTGCTTTCTGTTTAGATACCTCTGCTTCT
>NW_026068784.1:7162-8617 GCF_014885135.2 Alexandromys fortis
GATTCAGAGTGTAGATGTTTGATTATTAAACAGCTAGCGTATGAGAGTACTAACATAATTTATCAGGCTGCTTTGACATCTTTTAGAAAGAAAGGTGTCATTTCTGATTACATACAAAATTGTTGAGGAAATTTAAACTCATACACCCAAGGACTAGTTATGGCTGTTGCTTTGCAGTGGTGAACAGGTAAATATGTTCTCTCACAACATAGAAATCTGGAAAATGGAAACTGATACAAGAATTTAAATAGTTAATGAGACCATGCACCTAGGATGAGCTTTAGAGACTAGACTGGATTACCTGCTCATTAATGTATGGTCAAAATGATACCTATAAAATATTTTAGATTTTGTAGATTGCTTTTACCATCTCTTTGGTACCAAAATATTTTCAAAGATTTTCATGTAGTGTTCCATCAGCCACTTAAAGGAACAAATTAGGAGGTATCATTGATAAGTGTTGCTTCATGTAAAGGCAAACAGTGTAATATTATGCCAGATATGTGTGGCTCATGCAATACAAAATACTCAAAATATTTTCAACAAGTTTACATTATCCATTGTGGATCTTGTTTGTCCATGAAAAATGAAGTAATTTGCGTGCAACAATTGGACAGCTTCAGCAGAGTTTTGCCCACGGTTAGTTAAATCGCCACAGAAAATACAAACGCAGTCACCTTTCCGTTTTCAGGACATATATCTTATTCTAAAGAAATTAAAACTCAGTTATTAAAAATTAGGATAGATAGCTTGCAAACTTTGAAGGAATTTCAAAAATGATGGGTAGATATTCAGTACTGTGCCTATTTTAAAATTATCTATGGAAAATCTTGAGTGCTATTAGTAAAAGGAAAATTGACCCTATTTTCCCCAGGTCTTATATTGATGCTGCTAGTCAAGTGCTGACTCAGGTGAGCATTTCCCCTGGCTTCTTGAATACACAATTTCAATAAATAATTAAACGAGAGTTATCCTCAGACACCAAATAATGCATCATGCCCATTTTATTCTAAATTTTATAAATGTGGATTCCCACAAGCATTATACCGTGCACAGATTTTGACATGATGGTGTAGAAGAGACTTTTGTCTAAAGCAAAATGGAAAGACCATTGCAATGGATTATCAAAAGGACAAAACCCTGTTATGATATAGGGTCAAAAGCATGCCTATGCATGCATGTGTGTATGTGTGTGTGTTTACAGGTAGAAAATGAACCACAATAGCTTCCTAAAAGTTTGTTGTAGTGGATTGACCAGAAATTACCAGACTACATGATATTGTAGCTGCTAATGCTCACCAAGTGGGAATGGATTAAAATTACTGAAATTATGTTCTTGAAACTCTGATTATAAAAACGGATACACATAATTGCCACAATGTGTATAGAGTGTGAGTTTATATGTATGCATTTCTATTTGCAAAAACATAATTTAAATAAGCAGTTATTTATTCA
>NW_026068784.1:13725-14983 GCF_014885135.2 Alexandromys fortis
GGGGGAGGGAAAAAGTAGACAGGGAGGGAAATGGGAGGAGGGGAGGAGGCGGATTTTTTTTTTCAATTAAAAAAAAAGTATAACTAGCTAACTCATATATCCTAAACTAACCCATTTCCACTAATCCATGCACCACCATGAGGTCGTGGCCTACTGCAAATTTAAGCAGGCTCCAGGAAAGTCAACTATTTTTGGCGCCAGCTTCATGACTTCTCAGTGAATCCTCCTACTTTTTCTATATATCTCTTTCAGCCTTTCTTTACTCTGCTAAGATATTGTTTGAGTCATCTTTCTTATTAACAAATGGGAATAAAAGATATTCACAGAATACATCACTTCCTAATTCATTCTTCCCTTTTCTTTCTAAATAAAAGGGAAAGATTTAACTTTAACACACTAAAATTGCATATAACCAAACCATTATCTAGCAAGAATCAAAGTTCAAATATTTATATCCATCTTATATTTTATCATAACTAAGGAAAACTATAATTATAACTATTAAACTCCATCAGTGTCTTCAATAGGTGATAATATTACCTAAGTTAACAGGAATTGCATTGTATGCAACTTCCAAAACTATAGAATTAAGAGCGTCATCTCAATGCTTGGACAGTCACCCAAGGATTTTCTATAACTTTGCAGGCACCATATTCATCATATTGGCACATAGCTTCTGGCAGACTTTATCAGGAAATTTCAACGACAGTTCGCCCTATAATGGTAGTTTGTCAGTCACTTTCTTCCATGTCCTGCAGATTGTCCTTCAGACCCTTTCATAAAGCAAGATCTGGTAAAGACTTCTCTCACCTTCTCTAGGCAACTTTAGCAGTCATTTTCTGTGGGTCCATCATGTATAGTTCATACATTATATCATTAAGCAATCCAGACAAGAGCAGTTTCTTGCCCAAATAGCTAGCAAACTCCATAAGGAGCCTGCTAGATAGATGCCCATCTTCTTGAAATAATTGGTGCTGCCAGGAGCAGATGAGTCTGTGTCTCAATGTCATAAAAAGTCCTAAGTTTTGAAATCATTTTAAATACCATATTCTGTTAGGCTTTCAGAAGCTTAAATCATAACTATCCATATGAAATATATCTCTGTAACTCTAGAAAAGCTACATAACCTGAATACAAACTTGACTATTATAGATGACTGTATATTACCCTGTTTCAAAATTATACATTATATTTTAAACTAGCTGCGCAATACAATACCTTAATCAAGTGCAGAGACATATATATATAATTTATAATA
>NW_026068785.1:0-7364 GCF_014885135.2 Alexandromys fortis
ATATGGACACAGGAGATCACTTCCTATGTATAACCCCAATATCACAGAAATTAAGGGCAACTTTGAATAAATGGGACCTCCTGAAATGGAGAAGCTTCTGTAAAGCAAAGGACACTGTCACTAAGACAAAAAGGCAACCTACTGACTGGGAGAAGATCTTCACCCACCCTGCAACAGACAAAGGTCTGATCTTTAAAATATATGAAGAACTCAAGAAACTAGACTTTAAAATGCTAATTAACCCAATTAAAAATGGGGCATTGAACTGAAAGGAGAATTCTCAACGAAAGAAATTCAAATGGCCAAAAGACACTTAAGGTCATGTTCAACCTCCTTTGCGATCAGGGAAATGCAAATCAAAACAACTTTGAGATAACATCTTATACCTTTCACAATGGCTAAAATCAAAAACACCAATGATAGTCTTTGCTGGAGAGGTTGTGGAGTAAGGGGTACACTCATCCATTGTTGGTGGGAATGCAAACTTGTGCAAATACTTTGGAAATCAGTGTGGCGATTTCTCAGGAAATTCGGGATCAACCTACTCCAGGACACAGCAATACCACTCTTGGAAATATACCCAAGAGATGCCCTATCACATTACAAAAGCATTTGTGCAATTATGTTCATAGCAGCATTATTTATAATAGCTAGAACTTGGAAATAGCCTAGATGCCCTTCAATGGAAGAATGGATGAAGAAAGTGTGGAATATATACGTATTAGAGTACTACTCAGCGGTAAAATACAAAGACATCTTGAATTTTGCATGCAAATGGAAAGAAATAAAAAACACTATCCTGAGTGAGGTAACCCAGACCCAAAAAGATGAACATGGGATGTACTCACTCATTCTTCTTTTTCTAGCCATAAATAAAGGACATTGAGCCTATAATTTGTGATCCTAGAGAAGCTAAATAAGAAGGGTGAACCTAAAGAAAAACATATAGTCATATTCTTGGATATGGTAATTAGACAAGATTGCCGGGCAAAAATTTGGAATTTAGGGGTGGGTTGGGATGAGTAGAAGACCATTGTCTCACAGCAAGGTACCCTCTCCACTATTGCTTAGATTCTTAACTGGGGTCATCTGTGTATTCCTGAAAAAAACAATGTCAAGATAGTTGGGTTGTAATTCTTCTTTGAAGGACTTGTGGTAAGACTGATGTCATCTTTAGGATACTCATCATTGATTTTGACAACAGCTAAATGAGTTTTCACTTCCCCCAACCAGGACCAAGTGCAGCCCTTTCCATGCATCATTTCTTTTATTGAGCTAGGCCATGCTGACAGCAGTAAGACAAAATATCTAAATAGTTTTAATTATATTTCCCTAACAGCTAAAAATATTGAACACTTTTAAGTGTCTCTCAGATCTTTGTGTTTCACATTCTGAGAACATGCTTTTTAGATCTATAATCCAGGTTTGGAAAGAAGTCATTTGTTTTCTTGATGTTTAGTTTGCTGAGAACACAGAGAAATAACAATCCCTGGAATTCTTAACTTGCAAAACTGACAGCTTTGGGAGGTTTCTGGCTATTATAAGAACATATCTGCAGAAATAACAATACACTCTACAAATTGATGAAGGAAGATTATCTTGGTCAACATGAGAGTACTACAAACTAAGATCGATATTTAAATCATCTCTAAAGTCTTGATTAAGAAATTACCATTCAGAACGCTCATAGAAATTACACTGGTTGATGAAATCAACAATGGTAGTTGGACATGTTTATGGAACCAAGCATGATTTATCTTCTATAGCTCAGGATGAAAGTTCAACTAATCACCTCTGAGTTACCTCTTAGATTGGGCAAACTAGCTATGTTATGACGATGTGAATGGTGAGCTTAAGAACTTCCATGCCATTTGAAACCTTGGCAACATAGAAAGAAACTTCTGATAGTAAAAGTAGTAGCCATGTTTCTTTTACCTCTAAAATGAGACTACTCATAAGTTGTAAGTAATTGAAGACCAAGGGACCAGCACTAAATATGTATCCATATTAAAAACACTAAATGGACTCATATGGGCTATAAATTACTCTACCAATCTCCTCTCTTTAAATACACACACAGTCACACACAGACACACACATATTCACACATACTTCTAAATAAATATGAATATTCATGAAGAACTTGGAAAAATTGGAAGAGGAGATGGGACACAAGTATAGTAGTAATTATTTTGAGATTTGGGTGAAGTGATGTAAATGTACATTGGATATACAGAACTTTTATTAAACATTAGTCCAGTATTTGTTCTGATGTCACTTTGTTTTACAAGACACAAAAGAAAGGTTAAATAACAGGTTTTATTCAACAAGAAACTATTTCATCCTTTCTAATTCATATCTGTTGCCTATGAATATTGAATGTACTTTGACTTGGTTATATCTTTAGATGAGAGACTGGATGTAACGACACTGTCTAATATCTTTTCTTTTTCCTTGTTTAAAGCTCTCAAAGAAGCCAGGCGTTGGTGGTGCACACCTTTAATCCCAGCACTCGGGAGGCAGAGGCAGGCGGGTCTCTGTGAGTTCGAGGCCAGCCTGGTCTACAAGAGCTAGTTCCAGGACAGGAACCAAAAGCTACGGAGAAACCCTGTCTAAAAAAAAAAAAAAAAAAAATTGCATTGTCTTTTCTATTTTGAGAGCTAACTATATTCTAATGAATCATTGTATCACAAACAAAAAAATTATAATAAATATATGAATATTTATAGGGATTGTTATAATTTTCATGAATGTATTCTTCAAGTGAGAATGATTCCTTATATGTACATTATTTAAGAATATCTTGATTCATTTGCTTACTTACTGAAGTCATTTAACAAGAGATAATCTCCTCATATGAACTATTGAAAACATATTTTATCCTTTGTTTTAAATAATGTGTAACATGGAGGCAGATCCAAAGATTTTGTTGCGTGAAATCTTTGAAAGTGTTATGACCATTTATCTGCAAATAACCAAAGGTAAATAAGAGCACAACACACAATTTACCACAGCAGAGTTCTTGCCCATGGCTCTCTAGGAACTGTAAAGTTTCCAATTATTACAGTAACTTCTACTAATACAGATATCATTTCTTACAGCCGAGTGGTGATTTTAATTAGCTTAGTGAAGGTTTAAGTGGTTTTTAAATGAAATCCTTTTCACAAGGTCCTCATTGCTTCTTGAAACATTTTATTGAATCATTCAAAAAGTAACAGCTCATAGATCATAAGACGAGAAAGGAAAGGTAAGTCAGGATATTGGATGGTGGTATCTTGAATTCACAGTCAAGGGGAAATTAATTCAGAAAGAAATGGGGATTTGTATGTGATGCTAATTCCGTGGTAAAGAGGACATGATGCATAATTCTCATCCTGTTGTCATCTCTGCAGACATGAACGAAAATATTAAAACATGGTTGATCAGACAGGAAAGTTTGCATCCTTGAGAATGTATGAATACAAAATTAATATAACAATATAGAGTATAGAGAAGGGATTGCACATGAACCGTTTCTTCCCTAGAAATCACCAATATCTTGTGCTTTGAATTCTATAGGAGCACTGTTGACAGGAAATAATGACACAGTAAGATTCTCAGTTTTAAAAGACAAATAATAACCTGTCTTTATTTTGCATTCATTTTTCCCTTGGTCCCATACTTGTCTCCAATTTTTTAAAATAATAAGCACAAATTCACTCAAATATCAAAGTGATTAGACATGGCTTCTGTTCCTACTCACCTACAGAAGATCATTATTTAGGACAAGTATCTGTAAAAGAAGTGGAATGGAGTAAGGATTAACAGAACTGATCTCATAAGAATACGAGAACAGCTCCCCAGGGGATGCTGCTGGAAAGAACAACTGAAAGATAACATATAGCTAGATATAACATGATTCAGAGATCTTACTGAGTAGATAAGTAGGTAGATAGATACATAGAATAATAGATACATCAATACATAAACAGATACATAGAAAGACAGACTCAGTATGTAGATACACATACATGTATTTATAAATATCCATTGTTATACGTATACATATGTATGTATGTATTTATGGATGCTATGGACAAAAATATTAATTAAGGTTACCTGTAGCAAGAACATCTCGAATGTTTTCTGGTGGAATGCTACGTTCCTTAGCATATGCCTCAAGTTTTTCATGTTGTTCAGGAGTCAAAGGTTGACCTTTTCCTACATTGCATGAATTCCAATGGCAGAGAAATGATCAGTAGAATTCTGGATAATTTACATTGCATCCTTAGTATCCCACCACTACATAGAATAGAAATACCAACTTCTCTAAATTTAACTACCCTGGGTGAGTCAATAGAGGCAATAAAAATTTTTGAAAATTCCACGGACACATTTAAAAATGTCTAAATGATGGTATGGCATCACTTTTCAGCGTTTCATGATGCATCAAAAACTTAAAAACAAAACCTTCTCTAGAGAATTCACTCATCTCAATCCTACCCACTTTCTAAAAACTTAACACTAGAAAGTCATGGTTGCCTATGAATGGAAGCTTCACTTTTCTCCCAAATCTATACTCTAGAGTTCATGTTGTAATTTAGAACGCACTTGAACAAATGAACTCAAAATGGTCTGAATTGTGGGAAAATACTCAATTTTACTCTGTTCTTTCCAGTGAGGAAGCATGAACATAAAATCCTCCAATACCCCCCACCCCACCATTGTCCCTAGTCTTCAATGACCATGGTACTTGAATTATAGTATAATGTAAAAGTTGGTTCACAAAACAAATGGACTGTTATTTAGTTGATAAGAGTTTGGAAATAACAGGATACAGTATTTGGTGGGTGAATCTGACTTAATCCTCATTTACAGGGTCATACTTTTGTTATTATTTCAGGAAACCCACTACCATTCTTACCAACAACAAAAATCAAGTTTGTTGTCCGGCCGGCTCTATCCACATTCTCACTGGTAAAGACTATGTTGTCTTCTGTTGCACTCACAGGTTTAAATACATTATCCCCTTCAACTGCAATAACAGACACATTTCAAAACTCAGTGTCATCCACTTTTCTACTTTGTTGGATGTTACCGGTTGACTAAACATTAATATTGACCCCGATTCTGCAATCATCTCTGATTCACTTTTATATGACACACATGTATAAAGGTATTCTTGTAGTCATTCATTTTACATATCCTATCATAATGTGGTAACCAATCATTCTTACTCTTTAAACCTGGTAGTGAATCTTAGGTAGAAACACATTCCCTTTTCTCTGAATTCCTGTGTCAAGACCTGTGCGATCACTCTGTTGGGTAATTCTTCCCATTTCAATCAGATCCAAAAGACCACTTGTCAGTTTCCTGAAAGTGTAAAACTTTGGTGTCATATCATAATAATACCTGGTGGGCAAAGGGATACATATGCAAAAAGGACTGTACTCATTAGAAATATGCACAAAAGTTTTCATCTTACAACTTGTAAGATGAAAAACTCTCTGGTGTGTGTGTGTGTGTGTGTGTGTGTGTGTGTTTTATGTGTGTGTGTCTATGATATTTCCACTTACAGATACTAATTGAATGATAGAATGGTTCACAGGAAAATAAATGGATTTTAGGATCTGGTCATTTTCTGTTACAAGAACTGCTTTTTAATATTCGTGTGAGGTTAGAAAAGCATTATTTTTGCCAGAAGAATGTGCCTTCTCTTCATTTAAAATCAAGCCAAAAGTTATGCTGTGTACAATTCAGTTGAATAGTGTTGATATTATTTTAGCATTTTTTTTTCAAAATTGGGGTAGTAAGTTTGAAATTATTAAACAGATTTTACCGTAACTGCTTTTTAAAAGTCAATTTTATCATCCAGTGATCTAAATGTTATGATGTTTACAAAATGTAAGAAAGGGAAACTTTCTTATAGCATCGTTAATTCAAATTCTCTATAAATCTAGGATGATAGATAATCCCTGTAATATAAATACTTGATAGACTGAATCATGAAGTTTGCACAGATGTTTGAGGCCACTGAGATCTAATAGTGAGGGGCAGGCCTGTCCAATAACAACCAAGATACTGTATGAAAGAAAAGACACTGGATATTATCTAGAAGTAAATTTTCATGCAGGAAACTATTTGGAGATATTTTGTTAGCATTACTCACATCTTCAGGTAATAGTGTTCTTCTCCATGTAAACTTCAGAAGACCTACAATGTACTCTGACTTCGTATCATATCTCCATTGGTTGGAAGGACTGATAACATTCCCAGTAACCAAAATTGTTCTAGGTCCATGTCTCTATCTGTGGCTGAAGTGTCAGCATGTATGCCCTCACCCACAATGCTTTTGTTCATAGAGGAAGTGCCAAGATCCCATACTTACACTGGGTTCTGTAGTTGCCATCTTCTTGCCTATACCCAGTGATTTGGGTCTGTGAACATTGGTTATTCGCACTGAAAATCAAACAGAGGAATCATGGTTTATTGTATTTATCCTTTGAATTCATATTAAATATCTTTCAGATTTACAGAACTTGAGAGATACTTTAATATCTATGAACAGTGTTCAGAGCTAGAAGAGATGAAACTCTACCTCACTTTTCATAATTTTTGTTTAGAAAATATTATCCTGTTTGTAACCATACATGTGAATTACTTTATTTGTAGCAATTTCCCCAAGTGTTATGAAGACTATTTTATTCCTTATCCAAATTTCACTATTCACTGAGTATGATTTTCAATATGTTAATTCTCTTTTACTAGTCCAACAATAATATGTACACAGGATTTTATGAATGTGTTTTAAATGCTTTTATGTCTAACCTAAAACAACAACTGTGGCTAGAACAAAATAATGGTTACAAACATTTTAAGTTCTTACAGTATTAAGCACTTTTTATTGAACATTGTCATCTAAATATCAGAAAGAAAAATTTTGAAACTAGAGCATCACAGACATGTTTCCGGCAGCTCAGACCCAAAATAATCACACAGAAACTATATTATTTAAAGCAACAGTTGGCCAATCTCTTACGCATATTGCTAACGACTTTTTCATCTATAATTAACCAATTTCCATTATTTTATATTTTCCATGAGGCTCGTGGCCTACTGGCAAAGTTCTAGCTGGCAACTCACGTCTATTCCCTCTGGCGGCTACATGACATCTCTTTGACACCGACTTCTTTCTCCCAGCATTCAGTTTAGTTTTCCCCCGCCTAGCTATACTCTGCCCTATCACAGGCCAAGGTCGATTCTTTATCCATTAACTAATAAAAGCAACACATATAGAGAAGTAATTCTCATACCAGACATGGATTTGCAAATTAGATGTTTCTGACCTGTTTGTGGAAGAATTTTTTTTTTTTTTTTTTTTTTTT
>NW_026068785.1:9885-12929 GCF_014885135.2 Alexandromys fortis
AATAAAATAATAAAATCAATAATGAAAAATAATAATAAAAATCAATAAAAAGAATCTTCTAGATATCCATTGACAACTCTCCCCTTTACATTTACCATTATACAATGTATTTTTAAATTCCCAAATTAATATACACATTTTGTCCCAATATGTTATAAAAAGATACAAATTAATTTTGAAATCCATACTGAAGTTTAGAGCACAAAGTTGAATGAACCTTGAGAGTTTGAAAAGAGAATATTCTTTATTTTCAGTTGAGTGACAAATAACCTCAGAGGCCCCAACATCAACAGTTCCCTGCGGCTTTGGCATCATGTTCAATCCTAGGCAATTTGCCTCACCTTTCAGGTAGAGGACAAATCAGGACAGTTTTTAAATACTTCCTACATCCTTCTTCCTTTCCTCTCTAACATTAATGTATCAAGAAACTGCCTGTGTGTTTGCTTGAGTATTAACATATGCACAAACTTAGTTAAGGATTTCATATTCTGAAAAGCTTTATGGAACACTTAGCAAATTCATTCACTCCAATTCCCTTTCTTCTATCTGTACTCACATGACAGTCATATTCATCAAATTTTCACAATTTTGAATATGACAGCACTAATTTTTAAAGAAGTCCCAAATAATGTCAGAGAAAGGAGGTACTATGAAATGCTTCTGAAGGAAAAAATGTAAGGAGAAGTTGGTGTGGTTATAATATAATATCTTAAAATTAAAGGAATCAAAAGATTTTACAATTTAAATTAGTATCTGTTATAAATATAATCCTTTATCTGTTTTTGGAACATTTTGTTCCGAAATTTTTTCATATCTTTCACATGATGCTGATTTTTATTCTATATCATCATTATGAGTGATGAACCTTAAGATTTTATTTTGATCTTGTATTCAGTATTCTACACAGAGTAGTACCTATAAATTCCATGTTCACAGATTTAAACACCCATGAGATTTACACATAAATTCCTTATCTAAAGACACATTGCATTCTCAGATCCTTTTCTCACTATGATGACAGACCTTATACTAAGGTTTTGCTAGAAGGAGAAAACTCAGACAATATCTTCCATGGCAAATACATCTTTACAGAGATGAAGCTATTTGTCCTTTATTTTGCATGGTTGATTCTTAGGTTCACACATTCCACAGAGAAAAACAATACACTTCCTCATAATTTCTTCTGCTTCTTCTTGTTTCTGTATTTTTTTTCTTTTTAAAAAATATATTTGGCAGACACTAGCTTCATTAGTCGTAGCTTGTAGGAAAGGGTGCTGTTGGGAGTTACTCAATTGAAACTATGTATATATGGAAATATCTTAAACAATCTTCAAGACATGTAATGAAAATAAAAGTAAATAATCCTCAACAGAGAGAAAATAACATAGTTATTACTGAGAAGATTTAAATGAATCATAGTCAAGTAACACATCGTCTTGATGCAAAATATATGAAGTTCAGTCATCTGTGATATTAGAAAGAAACTTTCAACACAAATGGCAAATTTTTAACTGTGTTCTTTAGATACCAGATGCTGTTTTATTGCATTTTATTGTTTTCAGTTGTCATCAATTTACATCATTTTCCCTCGTTCTTTCCTTCCACAATCCCTCCCACCTACCTACCCTCCATGAAACATCTTGTATGCATACACCCACAAAACTTTACAGCCTTTTACTCTGATTATTGTTGATGTACACACACACACAAATACACACACATGCACACTCATATATATATATATATGGATTACACACAACCTGATGAGTATGATTTTCTTCTCTAAGTATATATTGTTATATGGTTTCAGGGCTTTATACTCTGCTTTGAACAACCAATCACAGTGCCACTTGAACAAACAATCAGTGGCACTCTTCCACTAGGTGATGCTATTTCACCTTCTTCCCACACTTATTAGATATTTGTGGTCATTTTCCACTGCTGGAACTCTGCATAAATATCTACCTTCATAGTAACATTGACATTGATATTGACATTTTCCCATCTTTAATTCTATAATTTCTAGCATCTTAAGTGCCACAGCAGAATTCTTGTTATTCTGTCTTTTAGTATCTTTCTACACCCTCTTCAGAGATGTTCCCTGGTCCTTAGATGCAGAAATTGAGATATAAATTAATCTATTGGGACCTGGACTCACAATCTGTTGTTCTCTACCTTGTGTCCAGGTGTGGATTTCTGTGATGATTTTCATTTGCTGTAAAGAGAAACATTTTTCAGAAGGGGGTTCTATCTACAATTATGTCTGGTTATAAAGAAAAGATTTAGAATATAGGACCGAATATGCTTATCTAGCAAAGTTGCAGTAGTAGATGTTTTTCTAATATCCATGATCTCACTACCCCTGGGCATTTGAAAAGGTTGATAGTACTAGAAATGATTTCCCTCCTGGTAAGTTACTATTTATCCTGTCAGACAGCCAATTGGTTGCTGCCAACATGTGAGTATCACTTTTTGTACCATTTTGCTTATCTGGCTATGCTTCTAATTGCCATTCTTAGTTAGGACTGTTTATATCCCCCTCTTAGCATCTTAAATCATATTTTCTGGAACAGGAAAAGTAAAATCACAGGAAAAAAGTTAAGGACCAGTTACAATTATCTGATTCCTGTATCTTAACTGTATAGTGACTTTAGACATAGGGTTCCACCCATAACTTCTGCAATGTAAGCAAGCTGAAAACAGATACTTTATAATTTTTGGCAGTCACATTGACAATGTGACAAACCATTCCAAAGGAATTTTCTCATTCCCTACACTATCCATTTGTTAGTTTATTGTTCTGGTTGGTAGTTTACCAGTCCAAGTGGCTTAGTTTATTTATGATATCAATGTCTATTCACTTGTATATGTATATGCCTACATTAACATATATTGTAGATAAATTTAGGTAAATATAAAATAAAAATACAAAATAAAATTATAATAAATTAGGTAAATAAAAATATTATCCTTTGAAGCTTGCCCAAACAAGTTTGATGTTATTTTGCTCCCCTCCCCATGCCTTATTGTATTAAAAGATCTCC
>NW_026068785.1:18593-19822 GCF_014885135.2 Alexandromys fortis
ATGTTTTGGTTTTTTGTTGTTCTTTTTTTTTTCTTTTTGGATCTGGGTTGCCTCACTCAATATAATATTTCCTTCTTTCATTTATGTTTAAAGGTCATGATTCCATGTTTATTTGCAGCTAAATCTTGTTTCCTAGTGCATTGGAAACACATTTTCATTATCCATTTCTCAGTTTATTTCATTTCCTAGATATTGTGAATAGAGCAGCTAAACACTACAGAGAAAATACTAGTGGGATATTAAGTCAAATACTTTGAGCATGTGACAAAGAGAGGTATCTTTGTTCCATGTGCTAGATTTACTGTCATATTCTCAAGGAATTGCCCAGAGTGGTTTGCAGTTTTACATTTTTGCAATCCCACCAAGTGAATGAGTGTTCCCTTTTCTCTACATTCCCTCATAGGTTTCTTGATTGTTACTTTTTATCTTTGCTCTTCTGACTGGGTTAAGATGAAGTATCAACAATGCTCAGGTTTGCATTTCCAAAATGACTAGTGCAAAGGGACATTTTACAAGTTGTTTCTGAGTCATTTTCTCTCTTTCTGTGAAACGTTACTAGAATTCAAATCACACATAAAAACCCACACTAATAGTATGAGATATCAACACTCCTCTTTCAACAAAGGACAGGTCAACCAGACAGAAACGTAACATAGAAATAAGAGGACTAAGAGATGTAATGAATCAAATGGACATAATAGAACATTCCACCCAAACAAAAAGAATATAGCTTCTTCTCAGCATCTCGTGTGACCTTTACTAAAATTGATCACATACTCGGTAACAAAGCAAACACCCACAGATACAAAAAAAAAAAAATTGGAGTAACCACCTGTGTTATCAGATCTGCATGGTGTAAAGTTAGAATTTAACAAAAATACCACCCCCAGAAAGCCTACAAACTCATGCAAACTGAACCATCAACTACTGAACCATCTCCAGGTCAAGAAATAAAAAATAGGAGGAATTTAAAGTCTTCCTTGAATTCAATGAAAATGAAGACACAACATACCCAAACCTATAGGACATTATGAAAGCAGTGCTAAGAGGAAAGTTCACAGCACTAAGTACCCACATAAAGAAAATGGAGAAAGCTCAAATTAGAAACTTAACAGCACACCTGAGAGCTCCAGAAAAAAAAAAAAAAAGAAGCAGACTCACCCAGGAGGAGTAGAAGACTGGAAATAATCAAACTGAGAGCTGAAATCACCAAAATAGAAACAGAAAAC
>NW_026068786.1:0-1432 GCF_014885135.2 Alexandromys fortis
TGCAGGCAGGCTAGTGGGAACAAAGGAGCCACCACCCTCCCGTTTGCCCTGCCAATTTGGATTCGGTCCTAGAGCCCGAACAGGCTGGGCTGGGAGATGTTATGTGGTCAAAGAGGGAAGGGAGTCAGACGAAGGGGGGGAGGGTTGTGGATGCAAGCTGGGTGGGATAGGAAGAGAGAGGAGGTATCGGGCAGAGTAGCCCCTGAGGATGACCAGGAAGTGGGGGCTCCATCTCTTAAAGATAATTGGCTAACAAGGTTTTCCTCATCAAACAGTCACCCAAAGTTCTGTAACATCATGGGCACCCATCTTCAGCCTACTGGGCCAGAGTAGCCAAGGAACTTTTCCACAAAGCAAGAAATTTCAAGGACAGTTCCACCTATATTGGCAGTTTGTCAATCAATTTTTTATTTGCCATGTAGATTATCTGCTAGACTCTTTCATGAAGCAAGCACCCCAAAGGACTGCCCCACCTTCATTAGGCAGCTTCAGTAGTCATTTTCTGTGGGTCCTACAAGTCCACTCAAGCAATTCAGGAAAGAGCAGTTTCTTGCCCAAATGGCTAACAAACTCCATAAGGAGCCTCTTCAGTGACCATCATCCTCTTGAAGTAGATTGCTGCTGCCAGGAGCAGATGTGTCTCACTGTCATGAAAAAGTCCTAAGTTATTAAAATATTTTAAATGACATATTCCGAATGTTTCTGAAAAACTTGAAGAATATCTATCTAACTGAAATATACCTCTATATTTCTAAAAATTATAACTAATATGACTAAAAGCTTGACTATTATAAATGACTCTCTATTAACCTACATTTCTTAATTATACATTACATTTTTAAATGAGCTACACAAACACAATACCTTAATCAAGAACAGAAATATTTATAACATTATTGCCCTTAAATTTATATCAATAGAGAAATATCCATACCAATACAAAGTATTCATCTCTATAGCATAATATTCTTTAAATGTAAAGAAACATATATAAACAATATTTGAGAATTTGGGCATAGTTCTTTCCAAACTGCTTCCTGTTTTTTGTTGGGTAAAGTACTTTCTTTTGGGAGGTTTACAGAGACAGTTTAGGGGATCTTGGTCCATCAAACCACATTAGTCTGGAAAGAATCCATAGGTTCTCATCCTCTATGGAAACAAAAGAAGAACCTCTTTTCCAAAGTAACACATCCTAAAACTTAAATTTTGAAGTCAAGACATCTTTGAAGTATATATGATGGTTTAGCTTAGCAATCCACAGAATTAAATGTCTCTCTGCAGTCAAAAAATTCAAAGAAAACACAACAGTATACATAATCAAGACTCTCTGTGTATATTCCATGTTTATGTGATTTATTTTTCTTATTTCATTATTTTTTCTACTCTGTCTCTTTTTTTATTTATTTATTAAAGATTTCTGTCTCTTCTTCAC
>NW_026068786.1:4985-8056 GCF_014885135.2 Alexandromys fortis
TGGGGGATGGGAATCAGTGGCGGGGAAGAGACAGAAATCTTCAATAAATAAATAAATAAATTTAAAAAAGATTAAAAGGTCAACGATGTAAAGGAGAATTAAAAATGTGAGGAACAAGTATGATAGATTCAAAAAAAACTTAATAAAATGCACAGGTGGTCCTCACCGGAAGAAAGCAACTGGGAAAACAAATTCTAGAACAGTGGAAATTCAAATATGAGCAGCATCACATACTATGGAATATGATAGGTGGAATCATTAATTGAATAAAGCAATTTGTATAATAAAAAAAAGAAACCTTTTCCATACAAGGTCTCATTTTCTACTGATTAGTCAGATATATGGTTTTTAGATATCTCGGAACATTTTTTCTTTGGATGAGAAGTTCCCAAGCTGGAGGTCTAACTGGTCTTAGTTCCAGTTTCATCCTACAAAGGAAAGTTTCCTTCTCAGGGGTACTTTGTAAAGATCAGTTAAACTCATTTGGGCCTCCAAAACCATGGTCAAGAGTCCTGTAAAAGTATGTGCCAGAGTTCTCTAATGCTCATTTAAGACTAAAGGAGACGATGAACACATTGCCCTCTGTGTTTAACATAGAGAATATTTTAGTCAGCCAGGGAAGGTTCTGAGCACATGACTTCATTATGAACCAGTCTCCTGGCAATGGTGATGCTTTACATTGTGAACAACCGGGCAATCAGGGTATGTATTGGGGACCTGAAAGTCTCTCCCTAGGTAGGAATCTACAAGTTTCCACATTTACCTAAAAAAAATCAAGTTCTCCCTAATTTTATCAATCCAGCTGTCCCAAAACTTTTGAAGACAGACTGAAATATTTTCAAACATTCTCACCTGCACTGATATTCCATTATTTCAGTCTGCAAAATATATCCATATAATAACTTGCAAGCAATGGCCACAATGTGAAAGATTAAAAATATCTTTGTGTATGTAGTAAAAGAAACAACTTCTAATCATTCTAGGAAAATAATATTCTAGTAAAATTTTGCTGTGGATATTCCAATCCAAGTAACATCTCCAGTGATTTAAAAATTCTTTTAGAAAGTATTCTATATAACAAGTGCATATATGTCATGTTAAGATGGCAAAAACTTCTGGATGAAGCAATAACCATGCCTTTTTCATCTGAGAGCAACTATTATCTTCTTTCTGCTTCTTGTAAACCCTACAGGGACTCCTATATCCTGAGGATTCACTTCCACATCTACAAGAAACTGATGTTTAAAACCCTGTGCTTAATTGTTCCTTCTAAAAATGTAGAAGACAAAACAGGAATACCCAAGAAATCACTGGAATATTGATGAAGGAATAAAAATAATGAATCCATTAAGATAAGTGACTTACCAGGAAACAACTCAAATTTATTAAAGACTAAAATTTCTACTGCATACCCTAGACAGTTTAAAAACAAAAGGCTTCTGACATCAAACATGTAGTCCACATGGATTAAATTAGCTCAGTCTTCAAATTACAGTTTAAGATTTCATAAAGTATGGCTTGTGGTTAAATGACGTGTTTTAGTTCCAAGTGTAGTTTATGACTTTCCAATCTTCTCAATATTGTGCACTGGTAATTTAACAAAGCACCTCCATAGTTCAGTCTGATCTTAATAACCCATCCCCCTATTTTGTAGCCCACTTCATGTTTTTATTCCTAATAAATAAATATATGTGGTGTGTTTTGGGGTACATTTGCCTCATGAGAAAATTCCATGAAGAAAGGGGGAGTATGTGTGACCTTAGTTAAATGATGCTGGGTATAGTTTCACAAAAAGCACTAAAATCTTTCATGTTCTATGTTTTGTGAGCCAGTGACAGTTGATGAAACCTAATTGAGACAGCTGTTGAGGGAGGACAACTCTACAAAAGAGTCTAAGGAGGAATTCTTCATTCCTCTCTTACTCCATCTGGGGCCCCAAAATGCTAAACATTAGTAAGTTTTCAGATAAGCAGGAAGCAGAAAAAACAGTGGAAGGAACAGTATCCTTTTTACAGCTTCAAACCTGCCAGACCTTTAGTCTCTGACTTCTTAGAAGGACTAGGCATAGACTTGTCTAATTGGAGACTCCCACAGATGAGGAATGTTTATTTATCTCAACACCTTCCTGTTTCCAGGATTAGAGACTTTTAGAAACAAAATCATTATCAGGTCCACGATCTCTTTCTTGTTTCAATGACTTCATTTTGTTTGTAGTAATCACAAACATGCTATTTATTCCCTTGTAAGCACACATGATGCTTTCTCTCTAATCCTGTATTTTAACAAGATCAAACACATACTTTAGAGAAACAAAAGCATTACACCAAGATTAGGATAAAGAGTTCAGTTTCCTCTTAGACTAAAATAGATATCCTGAGTATTTGATTTGTGGTATATCATTATGTTTGATATTTAGTTGCTCTCTTGCTGAGGTCTAAATTAGTATCCTTATTAGATTCTCTCTAAGTGGCATTTGCCCCACTGTGTTTACATTTACAACCATCCCTCATGATAAAGTCTGTCACAAAAAATGGGAAATCTGATTTACTGCCTATGTCTTTTCCAAGTTTGGTAGCTAAGTCCCATCTGTCAACGCACGTGCGCACACACACACACACACACACACACACACACACACACACACACAAAGCTTTATTCCGTAAGAGATTTGAAGTACTTTATTCCATGACTCTCAGTTCATTTTGAATGGAGAAAAGTATTAATTGCTTTATTTCTTATTTCATACCTGATCCCTAATATTTTTTCAGTATATTCTCTGCAGTGTTAAAGGGTACATATACATTTTATTTCAAAATGTCTCATTACCTAAAAGGCTTAGAAATAAGCTTTAAAATAAGAAATAATTTAGTTGGAAAACCACAATTTAAGAATTTCATCTTAAGATACAGATTTTAGACCCACACTGGAGCACTGGACTGAGCTCCCAAGGTCCCAATGAGAAGCAGATGGAGGGAGAACACGAGCAAGGATGTCAGGACCACGGGGGGTGCACCCACCCACTGAGACAGTGGGGCTGATCTATTGGGAGCTCACCAAAGCCAGCTGGACTG
>NW_026068786.1:11579-14042 GCF_014885135.2 Alexandromys fortis
TAAACAGAACAGGATGCTGGGAGAAAGAAGCTGAGTCAGGGAGTCACCATGATTCTCCTACCGGACACAAACGCAGGTTAAGATCTTCCCTGGTAAGACACCTCATGGTGCTACACAGAATAATAGAAATGGGTTAGAACGATATGTAAGAGCTATCCAATAAGAGGCTTAGAACTAATGGGCCAGGCAGTATTTAAAAGAATACAGTTTCTGTGTAATTATTTCGGGCATAAGCTAGCCATGTGGGCAGCAGGGTGCCGGGAACGCAGCCTCGCCACTTTTATCACTATAGGCATGTTTCTTTAGAAGCTCCATGATGTTGCCTAACACTCTGTGGTTGCAGCCATGAGGCTTATCGAGCCTTGACTGCCCTACACTCTCTATCCTCCAGCACGGCAAGCACCACAGGCTGCAGCAGCTGCAGCCATGCTGGGGTCTTACAGTGGAAATACGGCCAGGCAGCACAACTGCCCTGTGCTTTTTGCACATCTTCCTCACCATCCACAGCTATAGGTGTGCACAATATATTGAATATACACATAAGATAAACACACAAGCAGTGGGAAAATAAATGGCACATGAGAAAAATCGCATATAGGAACAACTGGTTTCCACAGTCAGTGACCCCACAGAATTTGCCTGGTTGATTTCCCCAACAGAGAGTCATTTTTCTTGTGGATCAGCCTGCAGAACACTAGTTCTCTGCAACTGTGAAAATCCAAAACAAAACTACTGTGAGATTGCATCTTATAAACAGTCAAATTGTTTAAAATCAATAAAACAAATGACATTTTGTGTTCATTCTGGGGAACATTTTATGTAAAGTGAGCACTCATCTACTGCTGGTAGGAATGTAAACTTGGACAGCCACTATGGGTATTAGTTTGCTGCTTCTTAGGGAAGAAGGTAGAAACTGGTCTACCTCAATATCCAGCTATACCACTGATGGGGGAGAGTCTTCTGTTTTGTGTTAATTCCATTGGTTAAATGAAGAGGCTGCCTCAGCCTTTTAATGGGACAGAAAATTAGGTAGGTGGAGTAAACAGAACAGAATTCTGGGAGAAAAAAAGCCGAGTCAGAGAGTCGCCATGATTCTCCCACTCCAGACAGATGCAGGTTAAGATCTTTCCTAGTAAGCCAGCTCGTGGTGCTACACAGAATATTAGAAATGGGTTAAATCAATATGTAAGAGCTAGCCAATAAGAGGCTGGAACTAATGGGCCAGGCAGTGTTTAAAATAATACAGTTTCAATGTAATTATTTTGGGTATAAAACTAGCCGGGTGGCAGGATGAAGCCCAGCCACTCATATTACTACATACCGCTCTTTAGCATATACCCTAAGGACATTTCATCTTCCCATGGAGACACTTTATCAACCATGTTCATTTTTGCTGTACTCACAACAGCAAGACATTGGAAATGGCCTACTTGTCTATCAATGGATGAAATAATAAAGAAAATGTGGTACATTCACATAGTGGAATATATACATCTGTTTAAAAAAGTAAAATTAAGTAATTCACAGGTTATTGAAAAGAGCTAGAAAAAAATCATACTGAGTAACAACATAGACCCAAATAGACAAACATGTGGATGTTGGATGTTCTGTCTTTAATAAAGAGACTACAACATGTATAACATCAGAGATTATGTATACAGTAAAGAAGATACTAAAAGGGAGAGGAGGATCTCCTTAGCAAGGAAAAATAGAATAGGGAAGTATGGATGAACTAGAACAGGAAGATAATGGATAGGGAGGGAAGAAGGAGTTAGGGGAGGGAAATTGGGAAGGGGCAGCTCAAAGAACATTTAAAGGTTTGATGATGAAAGTTACAAAATAATCCCACACTAGTTCAGAATTATATTAAAGGGTTACTTATTTAGGGGTAGACTCAAAGATCACAGACCTAGATCACAGTCATCTGCACAAACAGGAAACAGGAACCCAATCTAGCAGCCGGAAGCAAGAGAGCTGGAAGCAAGAGAGCAGGTGCACACTTTACAGCTGCATTTCTAGTATAAGAGATAATGCCCAAGTAGGCTGGTATCTTAAAGGCTGTTGACAGAAGGAGCTCACACAGCACCTCCAAGATTTGTTTAATTAAGAGAGTTACAAACCCAATACAAAACTATATACACTAGGAACAAATATCAAGTATAAGATTATAATTACAACCAGCATAATCAATATTAAGCAAGGAACATATCCTAATGTTTTATTAAACATTCTATCCTAAGAAGTCTAAGTCTTGTACAGGACATGTCTCAGCTAGATCATAAGAGGACAGTTACTACAACTATCTAATCTTCAACCCCATCAAAGGTCTGAGAAAGGAGATAATACTACTTGAGTAGGCAGGAAGTACAATCAAGCAGTTTACAAAATGTGTAGTAGATGACAGAGACAACTGGCTACCTGAGAAATCACCCAAAGTCTCACTTGCCATGTTGAAGCAACTAA
>NW_026068787.1:0-1674 GCF_014885135.2 Alexandromys fortis
TTTTGTCACACACACACACAGAAAGAGAGAGAGAGAGAGAGAGAGAGAGAGAGAGAGAGAGAGAGAGAGAGAGAGAGAAAGAGAGAGAACACAGTGTCCATAGGTCAATTCGGGGTATCCTCCTTAGTAATTCATCACATTATTTTCCAAAAAGAATCTCCTTCTAGCTCCTTCTGTTATTATTGTACGTGTGCATGCACATGCATGTCTCAGTGAAATTGTACACAAAGAGCAGTGTTAGAATAGAGGAGTGTTTTGGAGTTCTGTGGTCTTTAACTCATACCTTTATGTGGGAAACAGGGACCAAACTGAGGTAATTGGCTTTATACTTCCAGTCCTTTTGCCTTCTGTAAAATCCCCTTCCCAAGACAGGGTTTCTTACTGAGCCCAGAGCTTGTTGATTTGAATCGAGGTCTTAGTCAGTGAACTCAAAGGATCTGCCTGTCTCGGTGCCCCCATAACTGGAATTCAGACCCTCACTGTCAAACCTGGCTCACACTTGTGGGGTAAGTATTTTAATGAATAATTCAATTACTTAATCGCCACTTTGACTTTTAAACGATGTAAAAAGCATAGATAGATCAACAGGTATTTATATCTATAGCTTTGTGAGTAGCAGAGTAGCCACAACTTCAACCAATTTTATCACCCAGGGTTGTGCTCACTTTATCTGAGCCCGAGTAGAACGTAAAGGAACTGACTTCACTGAACACTGCCTCAGTTACTATCTCAAAGGCAAACAGACTAAATGAAAGCTTAGCATTGGAAAGTGGTCAATTCGGGATTGCTTTATTATGCAGAGTTACCAGGATAGACATGGTCTTTGATGCATCCAGTGTGTTTAGAAATTGACTTAGCCTTCATATTCAAATTTGCATTTCATTAAATAATCTAGTATTCTCTGATTTGGCCAGATCTGTGGGCACTAGGTCAACATTCTTACACAGTGAAGTTCAGTTTCAGGTGAATAGATTTTTGTTTCTTTCAAAAGTACATATTGTCAAG
Organism: Alexandromys fortis; assembly: GCF_014885135.2. Lineage (NCBI taxonomy): Eukaryota > Metazoa > Chordata > Mammalia > Rodentia > Cricetidae > Alexandromys > Alexandromys fortis. The sequence continues at coordinate 1,006 of NW_026068787.1, forward strand.
TTTCTCATATTCTCCATTTTTCCTTGCACACATTTGTTGAGATTTTCCATCTGGTCACTACTGCCAATCAAATGTGGGCCTTAGAAATTTACAAATGAACTCTTTTACATGCAACAAAATAATTTAAAGCAATATAGCATGCAAATATCTTAGAACATAGATGCAGATATTGAATAATAACACAATTTAATAAATACTTCATTACTGTAGAGGTTTACATTTAAGTAGAGTTTTTGGTTTAAGTATCTTCCTTTACATATCCCCAGTGGTCTAACTGTAGATTAGGAAATGGTCCAGTCTTCCATGTTGAAGGAAGGCATACTTGGAATGGTGGTGTTACTCAGTGGTAGAGCATTTGCCTGACATGCCTGAGCCTGAATCAGATCCCTAACATTGGAAAAGAGGCCAGCTGGACTGCGACTGAAAAAGCATGGGATAAAACCGGACTCTCTGAACATGTCGGACAATGAGGGCTGCTGAGAAGCCAAGGACAATGGCACTGGATTTTGATCCTACTGCATGTACTGGCTCTGTGGGAGCCTAGCCTGTTTGGATGCTCACCTTCCTAGACTCCTGGGAGGACCTTGGACTTCCCACAGGGCAGGGAACCCTGACTGCTCTTTGGACTGGAGAGGGAGGGGGAAAGGAGTAGGGGGAAGGGGAGAGGAG
>NW_026068787.1:6977-9889 GCF_014885135.2 Alexandromys fortis
ATCGATTGGGGTATGATATATGGTCACTACACAACCATGACTTTTTTCTAGTATTAAGAAGAAGTTATAAAAAATAAACTTTCTGTCCTTTTTGCAACAAATGTCATAAACCACTTGAGGAAACCATGACCAATTGAAATATAGAAAGGTGAAGCCCAGGCCCAGTGGATACATCTACAAAACACTCCCATACCTAAGTCTCAGGGAACCTTGCAGAAAAGGTGACAGAGAAGATTGCAAGAGCAAGAGGTTCCAGGGAGATTCTCCTTGCACTGAGACAGTCTCCTTGTGTTGTCAGAAGATACATTCACAAATCTTTAACAACATGACTTCCTAATGCTTAGCTCATGTTTGGGTGAACTAAACAAGGATGACACCAAGTGGATAGGCCAGACTTAACAGGAAAAGAAAGACCCATGAGGTTTCAACCCTACACAAAGAACTACAGACAACAGAGGACAGCTACAAGCAGAAGAGTTGGTCTCCCCTAGGGAAGAGCAACTTTATTTTTCATTGACAAATGGTCAGACCTGAAAACATAGGTAAAAGTAACATTGTAACGACAACAGATTATATTCAGGAATATAAATGTATGTCTATATTTGTATACAATAACAATTAATGAAAAAGAAGTTATTAATTTCAAGTAAAATGGGAGGGGTATCTAAGAGTGTTTGGGGGGAGGAGAAAGAAGGGGAAATGCTGTAATTATACTATGATTTCAAAAAAATTTTTAAAAAGAAAGGCGTTAATGCCATTCTAGTTAGAGATCTTAGGAGCATAAATAATTGCTCACCTTAGGAAGTTGTAGAAACCAAAAAAAAAAAAAAACACAAATCCATTTTATCTTGATTAGCTCAGTATGCAGTATTTGCTATCTAGTGTGTGCATAGCATGGGAACTTGATAAAGAAGGCAGACATAGTCTTTCCTCACAAAGCAATTTTAATAGTCACTTATTAAGCTATGGCACACGGGAGACACCAAATTAGTAACGGGAGACTTAGAAAGTAAGGTGGGCGAAGGGGGCTTTAGAAAGTCCAAGGATGGGATTTGATACCTAAACAAGGAAGAGTTGAGTAGGTAGAACCTAGGTCATTAGATAATATTTTCAGAATCAGATACACAAGCCCCTGCTTATCTACGCAATGAGAAGATGATTTCTGCAGAGTTGTATTATAGACTCACAGATCAGATTTTAAGAGAAAGAAGATAAAGCTTACCCACACAGAAGAGGGGCCCAGAAATGTGGTATCCTAAAATTGTTATCCTATGAGCTTCTTTTTTTCTTTTTAATTACTTTATTTAAAATTAGTTTTTCCTATAATACTCTTGTTGTATTTTTTTTTCTCTCTCAAATGCTCCCAGGTCCTCCCCACTCCCCACCTCCCAAACTTGATGTTCTTTCTTAAAAAAAATGTGTAGATCCAAGCAAACTAACAACAACAAAATAGGATAAAGAAAATACTGTAACTAAACGAAACAAAAGAAAAGGTACACTAAAAATCCTGAAGTCCATTTTCACATTGGGCACTATGCATGTACACAGGACCTGCCTTGAAGTGTAATTGTTATAGCCAGTGCCACTCCACTGGCAAGAACTACTTTTCTTTTTTTTTTTCCATAATATGGAATCTTTACTAGGACAGGGAGTGAGGGGCAAGTAGAACAGGCCACCATTAAATATGCTTGATTCATTTGCTGGGGATGGGGAGTTAATGTTTGCCATGGACAAGAGGTGCGGGGATCTGAATATCCTGTCCTCTCTCCAGACGCCGTTCACAGTCAATCAAATAGTTCACTCCGTCGATGACCAGCTGCACCAGCTCCACCTCTGACTTGCCAAGTCGGTCCAGATTAGAGATGCCAAAGACACTGCCTGTGGCAGCGGTGTCCACGCCTCCTGTTCCGCGCTTTTGGAGTCTTAAGTTCTCCAAGATCTTTGGGAAACGGTTATCTTTGCTTAGCAGGGGCAGTTTGATGTGCACTCCTGCCCGAAGTCCAGTGCCCAGGTTAGATGGACAGGTCAGGATGTATCCCAAACGTTCATTCCACATGAACTCCCAGCCTCGTTCCTGGATCAGCCTCTCCACCTCTTTGAGGCCCCGGCAGAATCTTTCAAACACTCTCTTCATGTTGCCTCCTTTCTCCATAGAGATGACCCGTGTGTGGTCCTCCTCGTTCACCCAGATCAAGAAACTCTTCTCATTGTTGTGCCAGATTCCCCGGGCATCTGGCCAGTCTCGAGCCATTCCTGCTGCGGTCAACAATGGGGACACAGGCTTATCAAACAGAAAATGGTCGTCTATAAGCTGTTGCTGCTCAGCCTCCGTCATCTCACCGAGCTGATAGTATCGTCCAGCCAGGTCACCCTTCAGGCCGCTCAGTCCGTCCACCACCACACGTTCTACCTCTCGTCGCTCTGCCGGCGTGCAGGCTGGAGGCAGACTGAGTCCTCTGATGCTTCGGCCAGTTCTGACTCTTGAGGACAATACGTACCTCTCATCAAAGTAGCCGGAACGGATTTTACTGGCATCAAGGTCAGTGGTGTGCTTCATTGTTAGGGGGTCATATCCGTTGGGTCGCTCCTGGATCACAGGGTCAAAGAGTTCAGCAAATACCTCGTAGGGACTCATCTCCAGCCACCATGCCCACAGTCTTGATGAAGGGGTGGCCAGGGTTGTCCACGCCAGTCTGGATGCACTGATCTAGAGTCCAACCAGTGGGTGTGGTCTTGTCGCAGAGCCGTGCATAGACTGCTGGGGTCAGGTGACTGGCCATGCAGCTGTTGTGCTTTCGGAGGTCTGGGTACTCAGCGCTTGGGGGATACAGTCTCCGTTCACTGGCGGCTCGTACAGATTCCGGGCGGAGCAGAATCCCAGCGGCGAGAGACCCAGCTCCAGCCAAAGCCAG
>NW_026068788.1:0-2854 GCF_014885135.2 Alexandromys fortis
GGAAAGGAAAGGAAAGGAAAGGAAAGGAAAGGAAAGGAAAGGAAAGGAAAGGAAAGGAAAGGAAAGGAAAGGAAAGGAAAGGAAAGGAAAGGAAATGATGGATGGATGGAAATAAGCTTTAAGCATAAAACATGGCATTATCCCATGCTTGGGTATTTTATGACATTTTTCTGCTGTTTGGAAATAGATGGCCCCAGTCATACAATGATAAAGTTACCCTGAAAAATCCTGGCATTTTAAGTATGATCTAAGGAACAAAATCATCATCTAAGTTAGGTATAAAATATTTATGCCTGTGAGATTTACCAAGAATAAAAATATTCAGCTTTGGACCAAAAGGAAAAATTCTATTCTGACTGTAGAACTTATAGCTTAGACATTTCATTGAGCATAATCTATTTTATAAGAGAAATTAATTTCTATGTACATAATAAAAATACCAAAGCTGTTCAGTTATCTAAAAATTATTCAGTTAATAACTGATATTTGACATTTCACATAAAAGTCTCTGTTAGCAAGAATTGTTCTCTTAGTGTTAAAAAACAATCAAAGACATGACAGTATGACCACCAATGCACCTGATAGCTTTTCAAAGGTATGGCTAAAAAAAGAGGTAATGAGTTTAAGGGCTCCTGACACTAAACCTCAATTTTAGTAGAACATAATTTAAAAAACATTAAATAATTAGGTAACTTCTGTTTTTATAGGGTCACCAACTTCAAGGAGGGCCCAAAATCTGACATATTTTATTTATTTGTTTTTTTTTTCAAAAATCACTGTGTATGTCACAAACGACAAAATTGCCTTTTCCATTTTAAATGAGTTGGTATAGCTGATAGAAGTACACATGTGCATGTATGTATGTAAGTATGCTATGCCTGAAATATATAGAGATTAAGAATAATTGACTCTCACAAAGTTGCTGGACACGTATAGCAGATAAGTTACTTTTATTCTTGTTTTACATTAAGTGGAGGCAAACAACTAATTGTTGCCTCAGATCAAACAATGACCTTCCAGAGTAGAGTGAGGAGGGAGGAGTGACACGGAGGAAGAGCAGGAACTGCTCCGAGGGTGGAGAGTATCTCTGCTGTTTTATCTTCAGCCAGCAATGGCAACCCCTCAGTAACCAGCTAGCTTCTCCAGCAGCGGCCTGACTATTCAGGCAGCAGTCTGCTAGGAATTCTGCTCCTGCAGGCATCAACTCTGTCACTGTCACTAAAGGTAGCTTTAACTAAATCTCTATCATTCTATTTATAATAAGACTCAAGATTCAAAGACTAGGATGAAAACAAGCTAGCTTAGAAAGGCTGGGTCACAACTAGATAACCCACATCACCCAAACCCTCCATACCACTTCCAATACATCTCTTTATCTCTATCCAGATGCGCTCTGATGCTCCATGAACATTTTTCTGTCAATTAGTTTCTAACTTAACCTCCTGACCCAAGCCTAATTTTATTTAAAGCAAATGCAAACTTGGGGTTCACAGTGTGATCATGTGTCTCCCAACGTATTCATTATGGAAAGAGGGCAAAGGTGGAGAGTGGAGTTACTCATATAATACCGTGAATCTGTTTTGTCCGCTTTACTATACATGGGACAAAAATTAAATTCAAATTCTGTGTTCTATATTTTTTGCTCAAATTAAAACAGATAAACCCGTACTTGCATGCACATGTTCAAACACATCATCTCTCTTCCACTCCAGTGAACTTCTCATTCTTTCTTGCAGCGGATTGCAAGAATTTTAATTTGCATGAAGTTTAAATAAGAAGACAAATGCTAGTCTAGAAAAAGTCCCCATAAGGATGACACTTTGCTCTTACATTTCTGGAGGACAATCAGATCTTGAACATTAAAAGCCAATGGGACTTGGGCAGAGTTCTTGCCTGCATGTCATGCCCATAGTTTCTTTTTATTACATGTGTCCTAATCAACTTTTAATTGCTGCAACAGAATATTTGAGACCATCAAATTGAAAAGAGGAATGATTTATTTTGACGTGGGCTTTCTGGACTCAGGTGGTTTGGCCTGTTTCTTTGGGCATCTGGTAGCCCAGCTCATCATAGAAGGTGCACTCATGGAAACATGTTTACTTCACAGCAGGTGGAAAGTAGGGAGATTAAGGTCTGGACGTCCCAACATCTCCTTCAATAGTATGATTCCAGTGACCTAACCACCTTCTTAAGCCTTACTCACAAAGATGCCACATCCCAATAAAACTAAAGGCTGGTGACAAAAGCTGTATACATGACTTAAAGGGACATTTGCAATCCAAATATGAATGAAATATATGCATTTTGTAATAGAGCTTCTGACATTTACATATTTGCAACAGAGACTCTGTTTTGGTTTCCTGGTTTTCTTGTATTCAGTTTAGTTTTCCTGCCTACCTATACACGTAGTGCATGACATGCTAGAAAACAGTAAGAAAAGTTAAGGAAAGAGTTCTCTCTCTCTCCCCTCTCTCTCTCCCTTACTCCCTCTCCCATACCTCCCACCCTCCTTCCTCCCTCTTTCTCTATTGTCTTCGTTTGTAGTCCTAGATGGCCTGGGATTCATTATGGAGACAAGGTGAACTCAGATTTGTGACAATTCTCCTGTAACTGCCTCCTGCCTGCTGGAATTACAAGGATACATCATCATAGCTAGCAAGAAGCATATTTTACAGAAAGAGTTTACCAAATCTTTAAAACCAATTCAACTGGAAAAATAAATTAGATATTAAAACATTTAAGGTGTTTGACCAATGGAAATAATTTTATAAACTATAAAGTTATTTTTTAAATAAGAAGAACAATATTTTTCTGAATATATTTTAATAAATGTTTTTTAATTTATATTATTATA
>NW_026068788.1:7691-9110 GCF_014885135.2 Alexandromys fortis
ATATATCATCTTTAGATTCTTCAGGATATTGCATTTAATCATCAAATTCAGGATATTGAATTTGATACTCTTAATGTTCATGGGACTAATCAAGTCTCACTGGCACTTCTTTGAGTCAAATAAAAGAAGTATATTGAAGTCCTTCACATACTTCCAAACTATACAGATTCATGATAAATGATCAGAGACAAGATAAGAAGGTAGTCCTGGGAAGGAGTTGGGAAAGGAGGAAATCTCTAAATTCAAATCATCATGTCTAGATTATTCAAAACCACTGCTGTAAGTCTTCCCTATTGCAAGACCGCTCTTTCAAATTGCTTCATTAAATTACCAGCAGGAAGCCCAGTGGTGGTGGCGCACGCCTTTAATCCCAGCACTCGGGAGGCAGAGGCAGGCGGATCTCTGTGAGTTCGAGACCAGCCTGGTCTACAAGAGCTAGTTCCAGGACATGCTCCAAAACCACAGAGAAACCCTGTCTCGAAAAACCAAAAAAAAAAAAAAAAAAAAAAAAATACCAGCAGGAACAAAAGAACAGTGTGTGGTTTATGCTTAACCTCACTCTTTGCCATAATCATTCCATATTCATAGACACTACATGTACGTATGAATGGCACACCTCTGTGCCTCACTCTGATCATCCTGCATCTCAGGGCTCCCTAGTGGCTCCCTGTTAGGCCAGGAAAACATGCTCTTTAAGAGATATCTAGATCATGTCAGTCACTCCACTCACATGTGCAGACTCCTGTCCCACAGGAAAATCCAGCTCAGCTCTCCCATATCCTTCAGCTCTGTCCTTTGCTTGAGTCTCCTGGTGTTGGCAATTGTAACATGCTCCCAACATTAGCAGGCAAAGTATGAAGTTGCTTTATTAACACTACTAGGTGTAAGCCTGCTGAGTCTTCGGGTGGGAAGAGCTTTCTCAACAGGGCATCTCTTGAAAAGACTTGATGGATGTCAGGGCAGGATTAACTGTTTGTGATGGATCCCTTAGCAATGACCTGAAACCTCAAAGAGTTGCTCCTAAGTAGCTAAGAAAACCATTGCAAAATCCTGAAAGAGAGGAAACCCCATATAACACATGGTGAGGGAAGACGGCTGACTGCTCCAGGAAACTCTTCAGTGACTGTATCAGTGATAACAATGGTGATTACAATGAATTTCACCAGTATTCATAGCTCTTATACGGTGTGACTTATGAACACCAAAATAGAGGACAACAATTTGGCTAATCTTTAACACACACACACACATGATAAAGTCATCTATAGAAATTTCTCATATTTACAATATTTGTTAAGTTTTGTGAATGCTGTTTAAGACTATGATTTTAGGGCTGGAGAGATGGCTCAGCGGTTAAGAGCATTGCCTGCTCTTCCAAAGGTCCTGAGTTCAATTCCCAGCAACCACATGGTGGCTCAC
>NW_026068789.1:0-3161 GCF_014885135.2 Alexandromys fortis
TCCGCCCACCTATCTTTTAACCTATCAGGGCCAGCAGTTTCTTTATTGCTCAGCCAATGAAATCAACAGATTGATATGACACTCCCACATCATCTTACGTCGTTTTAGACGTGGCAAAGTCTAATCATTCCCAGTTGTCTGTGTGGCCTCGGGGGCAGCAGTGGTTTGAATGGAGTTGGTCACAGGGGCGGTATCTCACCTGCTCTTGGTCATGGATGCTGTCCTCATCTACACTTCTCTTCCTCAGTCACTCTGAGGCTGCTTCCTGATGGCTTAATGTAGTAAAGACTTCCTCCATGGCCTTCTTCCTCTTATCATTTTTATTTCTTGACTTTTTCTTTGTGTCAGATGAAAAAGACACAATCATTTTCTCTTCTCTATGGGCAAAGGAAAATGCAATCTAAAAGGCTACATGTTAATTTCTTAATTAAAATTATTAAGAAAAGATAAATACCATAATCCTCGCTTTCGTGTGCTTGATTTGGAATTATTGATAACTCGAATTATTCTTTGTTAAAAAAGGAACATCTCAAAGGTCTTTGCATACTAGAATTGAATTGACCTAATATTTCAGATTTGTCATAGTTATAAATGTAAAGCATCACGACTTCTAAAATTTCAGTGCATGTGTATAAATGAAGATGTGGTTTAAGAGATGCTTGTGAAAAGATGGGCTATTTTCTTGATCATACTAACGATATGATGTGTAACGAACATGGTAATGCGGGGGGCGGGGAGGGCATCTCAGTGATAGCATTGGTGTTGAGCATGTACATGACCCTGGGCTCAGGCCTGAGAAAGTGCTCATGCACGTGCACGCACGTGTGCGCGTGCACACACACACACACACACACACACACACACACACACTGTCTCTCTGTTTCCATGATGATCCCTGAGCCCTATACATAGGATCTGCATTGTAGATGGGCCAGTTCAGGTTGCACACCGTAGGTAGCTTGTTCTCTATACTTTGTGCGGCTGTGGATATCTATAACAGTCTCCATCTGCTCTCTAGCTATAAGGACAATTATATTGATCTAAAAAAATGACAACAGTAGTTGGGTAAGTTCACAGTACTAGGCATGGCTTGTCTCCTGTTGAGCAGGACGGAAGTCAAATTAGGCAAACGGTGGTCGTCACCATGATCTAGTGCACGACTGAGGTCACTGTGCTGGGCTTGTTTCTGGCTGGTTCACTGTCGTGCTGCATGAGTGTTACAGCTGAGGGACTGCTGATTTCTCCGTCAGAGTCCTCAACAATACCTGCTGATACTTTGAGAGTTAGTCCTCAGTGAGAAAACTCGCACTCGTCACTGCTGAGCTGTCTCTCCAGCCCTGCATCTTTGCTTTAATAATCTTACCAATGAGCCAGACATTAATAAGTTTGTGTCAAATACTAAATTCCTGCAGTCATCTCCACATAATAACCTTCAGGACGATCATTTATTCCTCAGGTAAGAAAACACCACTAAGTGACTTTCATTTTCAAGCACTTGTATTCTGTATAGTCACTTTCTCATGTCCTTTTGGGTACACATGGATTATTAATATTTTTCCACCATAAGTTTTACATTTACCATTTGAATGCGTACTTCTAGTATATATTATTCCTTTTAATTCTTGAATATACCAATTATATAGAAAAAGGGTGTTTTGACTGATTTCAGGTCCCACCAACCCGGTTCTTATATTGTTCACATAGCCTCCCTTAATTAAATAAATTAGTCGTTCATGGTAAATTAAAAAGAGTACTTTATCATATTTTAAATTCTTTTTAAAATTTATTCTTTGTCAGTTTCATGTACATATGAAATATAGTTTGATAATGTTCATTCCCCCATTACCCTCTCTCATTGAACCCCTTTTTCTTTCTAACAAGATCCTTTCCCACTTTTTTGGTGTGAGATATGTTGACTGAGGTTTTCTGTCCTGCCTGGTCCTGCAGCTGTTAAGTCCCAGAGAATCACACAGAGGTCTAAATTAGTTATAAACTGATTGGCCCATTAGCTCAGGCTTCTTATTAGCTAATTCTTATAACTCACATTAGCTAATAATTATTGTCTATGTTATCCACATGACTTGGTACCTTTTTAAGTGAGGCAGTCACATCTTGCTTCCTCTGAGACTGGATCATGACTACAGACTGAAACTTCCCTCTTCCCAGAATTCTTGTTGCCTCACTTCTTCTTCCTGCTTGGTCACCCTACCTTTACTTTTTGCCTGGCTACTGGCCAATCAGTGTTTATTAAACAAGTACAAGAAACAAATCTTTACAGGGTAAAACCATTGTCCCACAGCATGAGAGTATGTATTGGGTGGGGGTGAGTGTGAATTGATGAGTTTAATTAACAAAGGTTGACACAGTAAGTATGAGTAGAAGGTTACTTCTGTGAGTATGGACAACTTACCAATGGCTACAACACTGAAGAAAATTGTCCCCCTTAACTGTTAACATTGAGGAGCTCCTCAGAAATGGGTAGAGTCTAAAGAAGCCCTCTTCCATCCATGATAGAATATTGACAGGCTCAGTCTTGTGACAGTCTTGTGTAGGTACCCACTAGGGTTGTCATTTCATGAGAATAAGGATCATGTCACATTTAAAAGGATACCATTTCACAGCACTCTTCCCTATCCTCTATTTCCTTTGTTCCATCTTAATGATGTTTCAAGAGGTTAAATTTCTTTATTCTTTTACTTCCACAACAATCTCTTGAGATAAATAGCATATTAAAAATTACTCTTCTATTTAGTGACTCCCTCCTATATGCTAGGCATTCTTATTAGAGTGATATTGTTATTAACAATAGATGGTCTTTCTCTCAGGAGCTGAACCACTAAACAGAAGAGACAGGAAATGTACGTGACAAGTTTTACTTAATCAGCTGGTTTTGTCCATTTATAATCTACACTCGCCTATCAGGATATTTACTGTTGATTGGGTGTTTACAAAAGAAAATAAGGCCAGCCTATGGTGGCACATGCCTTTAATCCCAGCACTTGGGAGGCAGAAGCAGGTGGATCTCTCTGAGTTCGAGGCCAGCCTGGTCTACAGAGTGAGTTCAAGGACAGGCACCAAAAACTCCAGAAAAACCCTATTTTGAAAATCACAAAAAAAAAAAAAAATAAGAAAGAAAGAAAAAAGAAAAAAAAGAAAGAAAA
>NW_026068789.1:12270-14591 GCF_014885135.2 Alexandromys fortis
CCTCTCTCTCTCTCTCTCTCTCTCTCTCTCTCTCTCTCTCTCTCTCTGTTAGGATTTCCCACCTGGTTTTATTCTGCCCTGTCATAAGTCAAAGCAGCTTCTTTATTAACCAATGGTAATAAAAGATATTCACAGCATACAGAAGAAATCCCACATCATCTATGCTTCCCAAGTGAGTGCTGGGATTAAAGGTGTGTGCCACTACCACCTGGCTAATATTTCTTTTTTAAAGATATCACTGTGGTATTGACATAGATTTGCTAGGCGAAGGAGACCTTTCACCTAGAAGGGACACAGTCGGTAGTGAAGCCCAAACATGGTTCACCAAGATAAAGGTGTATTTATAAAACACAAAAAATAGAAGGGATAATTTAAGTTAAGGAAAGGTGGTAAGAAATAAAGCAAGCTAAGGCTAAACATTCACAAGAAAGAGTAAGACTCTGTGTGGTTAATTTGAGAGCTGGGTGGGAGGTACCCAAAGAATAAAGAGTAAAGAGCAATTAGTTAAAGATTAAAAAATAATAAACCTAAAGCCACACTCACCATCCTGGAGAGACACTCCGTTGTTGTTCAGTATATCATCTACAGCCTCTTCAGGGGATGAGATGCACTATCAATATGTCATCTTATTTACTATGGAAAAACAGGACCTTTCCATTCCTTCTACCGCACCTTGGTGAGCATTTTTCTCCAATTTACATGCTGGCATTATTAGTTGTATTCTTCTGTGCATGAAGTATATCTGCTAAATAAATGACTTCTAAGGCTTCTCAAAACTAGGATTTATTCCCATTAGTTTTGGGACTGTGGTGACTGTTGAAAATGCTAACACTTTCATTAAATGTGAGATCTCCATGCATTTGCAGGTTGTTTGTCATAGGGTTGAATTGCCAAGGCAGCTGAAAACACGTCAATAAATAAGTGCCATTCTAAAGGTGATTTTCGGTTTCCTGATGTATTGCAGTGAGATGATGCTAAGATTTTCATTATTTTAATTTATTTTAATAGATTTTACTTTTAAATTACCACATAGTAATTATGCATATTTATGGGATCCAGTGTGACAATTCAGTACAATGTTCATTAAGTAACCAGATCTGGTTTACTGGCATTTGGTGCCTCAGAAGTAAGCAATTTCCTTGTGTTAGGAATGTTAAAAGTCATAAGTACTTAGAAAGATTTAATTTTTGTCAGTTGACTACTGTTGGTCCTCAGAAGCCATCCTCCCATGAAACCTCAGCGACCCTCTTCTGTCCCTCCTTGCCCAAGATCTTTCCTGCTCTGATTGTGACTACCTGGATTCCCTTTACTTTGAGACCAACTCTATCTGCTACACATGAAAGCATGTGGCTAGTTGTCCTCCGAAGTCTGAGACTTCACTTAACGTCATGATTCCCAGTTCCCTTCGTGATACTACCAACTGCAGAATTGCTTTCTCTTTATTAACTGATGTTAGTCTTTGACAGTTTTATACATGTATTAAATGCATACTGTTTTTCCTGTTTCTACCCTTGCCTAACTCCTTCCCACCCGTCTACTGTCCCTGTTTCTTCAGATCCCTGTCACATATCAAAAAGTCCCAAAGCATTACCCTTAAAATTCTCTTCTACTTGACTTAAAAAAATTGCCACCTTAAACCTCATATAGGTGTTTCTAAAATAGAAAAATAATGATTAAATGTAAATTAATTAATTAAGTCAAAGACTATAAAGCATACAAAAGTTCAGACATATACTTCCAACTTAGATTGCCCATGTTTTATAATATTGGCCGTAAGAGCAGAGCAATGGAGGAAGGTGTGTGTAAGGGGAGAGGCACAGCAGCCAAATCATGACATCAAGAAAATCCTTCTTTAATTTTCTTCCAGATCTCTGTTCAGCAAAGACTCTCTAGTTGTGTGTTCCTTAATTAAAATTATATATTATAGTACCTTGTGGGCCCTGTAGTACTAATTAATATAAGGGAGAAAGACAGAATCTTTAAAAGAAAATGCTAAGAATTCTGTGTACTGTTTCAGAAGACTACAGCAGGTGGAAATCAGCAATTATTTCTTGGTTTATACTGTTGTAAACAAGATGGGACTGGAATGCACAGAGAGACCTCCTGGAAAAGCACAAGAAGGCTACTTGAGAAGGCAATCCATGTACTCTGGTTTATTTTTAACTCCTGTTGATACACAGCACTGTTTACAATGGCGTCATTGAGCATCTGAGCACCCGTGGTTTACCTTCTGTTGTGTGAAGAGAGAAAACACTGCTTGTTTTGCTCCTTGTCAACATCGAAGTGTGAGGGAGGATAGCAGATGCTGCTCTGTGGTGCTG
>NW_026068790.1:0-9051 GCF_014885135.2 Alexandromys fortis
CCTCCAGTAAAGCTGGCATTCCTTCCCCGAGGCAAGCAGGGCTGAGGCTGAGGGTGGAGCTTGGGGCAGGAAGGTGACTCAGCCAGCCTTAGCCAGAGAGGATACAGAGGCTGTAATCCTGGGTTTTGTTTTGATTTTTTTTTTTTTAGAATGATGGAGGAACATACTGGTTCTTCCTGATTATAAAGTAGCAATGTGTGTAGGAAGGAATTGTTGTAATAGGAGCAGCTGGCTGCTTCCTGCCACCTGGCTAGCTTTACCCGAAATAATTACAAGGAAACTGTGTTCTTTTAAACACTGCTTGTCCCATTAGTTTCAACCTCTTATTGGCTAGCTCTTACATATTGATGTAACCCATTTCTAATAATCTATGTAGCCCACGAGGTGGCTTACCAGGGAAGAACTTAACCTGCAGCTGTGTAGGGTGGGTGAATCATGGCGACTGCCTGACTCGGCTTCTTTCTCCCAGCATTCTGTTCTGTCTACTCCGCCTACCTAATTTTCTGTCAATTTAGGGCCAAGCAGTTTTCTTTATTAATTAACCAGTGAAAGCAACAGATAAATACAAGACCCACCTCCATCATTTCCCCTTTTTCTGTTTAATAAATGCTGAGATTTGAGGAAAAACAGCAAAACCAAAGCAGATATTCCTACCCTTTCCCTTAAAGATGGTATGCTGTGCATATCAACTTCTAAAGAATGGCAGTTGCCACCTGGCTCTTGAAGAAGAGACTATCATCTGTTGACAGTCTGTACACATGTATTTGTTCAGCATGCCAGCACAGGCAGAACTGCGCAGCATAGACAGGTTTTGTGGTGGGTTTGTTTGAGTGGAAAGATAGTGAAAGTTATTGTGCAAAACACAAACATCAGAGTCAGGCATGGTGGAGTACATCTGTTAGCTCAGCACTGGGGAGGCTGAGATTAGAGGGTTGGAATAACCTGGCCTACATAGACAAGGGCTGGAGTTGAAGCCCAGTGGTAGAGTGCCTGCTTCAAGTGCACAGGACTTGAATTTAGTTCTTAGCACTGCAAACACAGTGGGACTGTCAAATGCAGATTTGTGTGGTTAACTCACAGTTCCTTCATCTACACTCTTGGGTGGTGTTTGCCTCCCTCTTAGAGTTTCCTATTCAAATGGTTCTTCCCAACTCTCTGAATTACCCTTCTCTTCACACTGCCTCCTCCAGCACTGGTTCTAGCCTCTGGTTCATTTTGTCTCCTTCTCTGGAGTCCAAGAAGGGCTCTGCTGGCTTTGTCCCCTGCTGCTTCTGCCTGACACAGGGTGCGCCCTCCAGAAAGAGACAGAGAGACAGAGAGACAGAGAGACAGTGAGAGGGAGGGAGGAAGGGAGGAAGAGAAGGAGAGAGAGAGAGATATTGTGTATGTGTGGTGTGTGTGTGTCCCCAAAACTATTGGACCTGAGCAATGCCACCGGGTCCCAAGATCCAAGCTACCTCTAGTCTCTACAGGGCTGTGACAGTTTCCTTCATGGTGCTGATGGGGTCAGGTCTCTGCTTTGCTCATAGACACGGATTCTGGTCACCCATGGCATCAGCTCCCTGCCCCAAGTGGATGTCATCATTGTTATGAGTGGCGGCAAGATATCAGAGATGGGTTCCTACCAGGAGCTGCTAGACCGGGATGGGGCCTTCGCCGAGTTCCTGCGCACCTATGCCAGTGCTGAGCAGGACCTGGCCTCAGAGGATGACCGTAAGGATGGCAGGGGGACTTTCAGGAACTGACTCTGATCATCATAGCTGCTTATGGGAGGGTTTATCTGTGCCCTGGGGGTGCAGTTCATGAGAGTATTGGGTGACAAGCACATTGATTGGGCTTTGGGAGACCAACAAATAGATAAACCTGCTTAACCTTGCAGGTCAGGTAGAAAGGGTTCTCAGCGCTTGACACCCAGGTACACAGGGTTGGGCTTTGGCTTTGTGAACTCAAGATTAGTCTCTGTCCTTCCTGTAAAATACTTTCTCCTCTGGACTTTAGGCTCCTCAATGGCTAAGATGGGGACAATAGGGCTGGAAGATGGCTCAGTGGTTAAGAGCACTGACTGCTCTTCCAGAGGTCCTGAGTTCAATTCCCAGCAACCACATGGTGACTCACAGCCATCTGTAATGAGATCTGGAATCCTGCGGTCATACATGGAAGGAATGCTGTCTACATAATAAATAAATAAATCTTTAAAATAAATAAATAAAATGGGGACAATAATAATTATAGTTTTCTCTGTTCCCAGGGGCCTGAGTACCAGTGACAGCCATGATGTAGCCCAGAAAAGCATGAGGCTCATAGAGTGTGAACACGCATAGTGGCCATGTTCCTCAGAACTTTGTGGCTCAGGGCCCCTCCTTAAGACCCTCCTAGCTGTGTCTCTGTCACTGCCACCTCCAAAGAGCAATGCAGGGCCAGCCTGGCATGTGCTGGTGATTCGTGTGGTCTTGGGTATATGGGACGTCCTGCGTGCTTAATAACTGTAGCTGTATTTTTTCCCCTGGCACATGACACCGCAGACCTGACTGTTATAGCTCCCCACCTGTTGTCCTGGGCCTGTGCTGTTGGCACAAGGTTTATGTGCCAGTTGAATCTGCCCCTGCAGACTTGGTTGCTGGGGGACTTAGGAAGCAGGTGCTAGACTCCAGCAGCCTCAGTGACTAGCAAATTGGGGACCATCTGCAGCCTTCTCAGGTAGCCTCTTATTCTATTAATCACACAGGCTCTCAGAGGACCCTCTGGTTAGCTGCATCTGGGGAGCAGTGGCCGCAGTTGACAGAGATGATGCCAGCTAATGCCTGCTCTACAGCCTACAGGGACACCCCTATGAACTGCTTTGGTTACAGCTATTGTAAAATGTCTGAAACTTGTTTGACGATCCCCCATCTAGCCAGATCCTCTCTGGGACATGCATGCTATCCTATACATCCCAGATAGATCTTTGGAACTCCCATTGCATAGTTTCCCAGGGGTAAAACTCTCATCAGAGCCAATGAATGGGAAACTTGCAGGTGGTAGCCTACAATCCTAAGGGCTGGCCTGAAACCTTGGTGTCACTAAGAAAAATGTTTTTGCTGTCCATTTACCTGGCCATTTGAGCATTTATGGAGCACCTACTGTATGTGAAGTGCTTTTGCTTTCTCAGGTCCTGTGTTAGTTAGGGTTTCTATTGCTATGATGAGACACCATGACCAAAAAGCTCTTCAGCATTGCTGTTCATCACTGAAGGAAGTCAGGACAGGGACCCAGACTGGGCAGGCTCTCAGAGACAGGAGCTGATGCAGAGGCTGTGGAGGGGAGCTGCTTCCTACCTTGCTTTCCCTGGCTTGCTCAGCCCACCTTCTTAAAAAGTACCGAGGACCAGCAGCCCAGGGATGGCACCACCCACCATGGGCTGGGGCCTCCCCGCTTTCTCACTGACTGAGAAAATGCTTTACAGCTAGATCTTGTTGAAGCATTTTCTCAACTGAGGCTCGCTCCTCTGAGGACTCCAACTTGTGTCAAGTTGACCCCAAAACCACCCAGTGCAGGCCCATACTACACTCCTTCCCCTGAAAGCAATTCCTGTGTCAGAGCTTTGAGTCTGGAAGTTGGCTGTACAGTGTGGGGCTGTGCTGTGCTCAGGTCCCTTTCTTCATATTCACGTCCTTCACCGACAGGGTTCCTCTCGCAAAGTGCTGGGACTCCAGGCATGCACCGCCATGTGTGCTTCACAGTCAGGTCTTTGTAAAGGAAGCGGTAAAGTGGAGGTTGGGCCACCTGATTGCAGGGTGACTCACCTCAGACATTGTCACAGTCTGAGGTTGGGGGTGAGGGCTTCACATGGAACTTAGGGGGGAGAGGAGGACCATACACAGTTCAGGTTTGGGGACAAGATAATATGAAAATCCCTCTCTTAGTGAACCCATATTTATGCAGTCAGGATTCAGCATAGGCTCTGGGAGCCTCTCCGAGCCACTGATAGACATGGGGAGGAGCCAACCCAGAGACTATCTAGACATGTGCAAAGGCCTCAGGACGAGGCTATTGAGGACAGATCAGGTTAGGCAAGGGAATCGGGGTAAGAGATAGGAAGTGAGGCAGTGAGCTGCTCACCCTTCAAGGAGGGCCTTGAAGGAGTAGTTTTGAATTTTAGTCTAAATTTAGTGGGGAACTCTATTATTTTTCATTTTTGTTTTAAGTGTATATGTATATGTGAACTTGAGTGTAAATATGAGTATGGTGTGCAGGAGACCAGAGAAGTAGTCAGATCCTCTGGAACTGGAGTTAAAGACAATCGTGAGCCACCGTGTGGGTGCTGAGAATCAAACCCAGTCAGTCAGTGCTCTTAACCGCTGAGTCACCTCTCCTGGCCAAGCAGGGAAACCCTCAAATCCTTGAATGTCAGAGAAGAGAAGTCTGGTCTAAGGGCGACTCACATCTGGTCTCTCATGTGGGAGGAGTGAGGCCCTCACCATTAGGGTGTCAACGGAGGTTGAGACAGGTCTCACTATGCAGTCCTGGATGACTTGGAACTCTCTGTGTAGATTAGGTAGGTCTTGAACTCACAAAAGATCCATTTTCTTGGTGCTGGGATTAACGGCATGTTCTACCATGCACACCATATCATAATAGTTTTTAATAAATGTTATATTAAGATGTTAAGTGTGGTAATGCACACCTGTAATCTCAGCACTTGGGAGGCTCAGGCAGGTGGATCACTGGGAGTTTGAGACAGAAAATCAAAAACCTTTATTGGGCGATAATTCAAATACGAACCATATGTCTGTTGGTTTGTGTCAACTGGTATTTGTTAATGTACTGTAGCCACCATAATTAACTTTAGGACATTCTTGTCTCCCCAAAGGAAACCCCAGACCCATTCACAAGCCCATATACACACTGCTCCTGTATTCCTTCTCTGTGGACTGTCCACTCTGAACTACCCATGTCAGCAATACATGGTATTTTCTGGCTTCTTTGAGTTTCGTATTCTCAAGGCTTGTCTGCACTGCAGCCACACTTCCTTCCATGACTGCATAATTCTTCATTGTGCTACAGTGTATTTTAGACTTAGAGTCTACTCACTCATGGGCCTGGGGACAGGTTGCTTCTGCTTGTTGGCTGTTTATTTTCGTTCTGCCCTCTAGTGGTCTGAAAGAAAAGATACAGTACTAATCCCAGCAGATGGGTGTGAATTTCTTGTTAAATGACTCCCCCTACTGGGTGCTTAGAGTCTAGCACACTTGGCCCTGTCTCCCCTCCTTACCTTGGTTCGAGCATCTCCCCAAGACTTCCTTTTACCCATTTATCCTGGGTAAATGGTAAGTGGCTCCTGGTGACATTTACCCCTATACCTCCCTGAGGGACTGAGCTGTGGATGGAGCTTGTATCAATGTGGTTCTGTCTTCTCAAACTCCCTGGCAGCCAAAGTCACTGTTGTCTACTCTGGAAGTGACTGGGTTCCTGGTCTTTTGTTTGGCCATACCCAGTGCTGATGCCACATTCTCCCCTCTTCCTGTCTTTGCCAGGTGTCAGTGGTTCAGGGAAGGAGTCAAAGCCAGTGGAGAATGGGATGCTGGTGCCAGTGGGGAAACACTCTCAGAGGTAAGCACGGGGAGGGTGTCTGACCCTGCGTTGCTTCTGGCCCTGTATCTCTGCCTGTGGGAACTCAGACGAGACAGGTAGCACCTCCACTCCATCCACCACAGTCTCAGGGATTTGGAAGACGTGCGCATCCTGCCTGATCTCCATCCTTCAAGAACCTTCTCAGGAAGGAGCCAGCACTGACCTATAATTCACACAGGCCTGCCTTTCATTTGTTTGTTCCTACTTCTGAAACTGATCTATGTCTTTCCTTGGGTACCTGGCATGTTGGGCTTTGTGAGCCAGTATATGTTCACGGACAGTCACAGTGGTCTGGGAGCTGGACACATTGTTGGCCTGAAGTCTACTGGTTTCCAATTCACTGCTGGCCTGCTCCCATCTCACAGCAAGCAGATGGAGACTCACCAGCTGGGCAGCTCTAGAGATACCCAGCTCAGATTTGAACCAGTGCTCTTTACTCTTTGGGGTCCCACCACCCAACTCAAATAAATACAGATGATTATTCTTTCTTAAGAATGCTCAGCCTTTGCTTGTTTCTAGCCAGCTTTTCTTAAATTATCTCATCTACCTTTTGTGTCTAGGCTTTTACCTTTCTCTATTTCTGTATATCTTTTATTTCTCTCTTATTCCATGTCTAGGTGGGTGTTTGGGTGACTGGTACCCTGGCATCCTCCTCTCCTCCTTTTTAATGTTCTCTGATCTTCCCAGATTTCTTATGTTTATTCTCTCTGCCTGCTGGCTCTGCCTATTCTTTCTCCTGCCCAACTATTGGCTGTTTAGCTCTTTGTTATACCAGTCAGGTGTTTAGACAGGCAAAGTAACATAGCTTCACAAAGTTAAACAAATGTTCCACAGCATAGAAAATGTAGCACATCTTCAATTCATATTCCACAACAGCAGGCTTGTGAATCCCAGGCTGGCCTTGGACTGAACAGATAACTAAGGATAACCTTGAATGTCTGGTCCTCACGTTTCTACCTCTTTGATGGGATCACAGCTTAGTTTATGCTGTGCTTTAGATGGAACCCAGAGCTTCATTCTACCAACTGAGCTACACCTCCACTCCCAGGTCATTTCTGTACACGAAAGATTGTTCCTCACACCTTCTGTCCATTGCTCTTCATAGGTACCTTAGTAGTCCCCATTCCTGACATATACATCTCTTCGCATGGAAACACATTCTTCTGGGGAGTGCCACAGGGCCCAAGTGTATATGTGTGTTCATGTGTGTGCTGGCACTCCCCAAGGCTTTGGCATCCTACCCTCCTTGACAACAGGCATCTCAGTGGCTCTTCTTCCCACAGTGGGGATGCTGGTCAGCAGCACAGCAGCACAGCCGAACTGCAGAAGGCTGGAGTCAAGGAGGAGACATGGAAGCTGATGGAAGCAGACAAAGCGCAGACAGGGCAGGTGAGTGAGGCACAGTGCAGAGTGCTTTGCTTGGCATATGGGAATGTGTGTATTTATCGGATGGCAAGTCTGCCAGGGCTCTATGTTTAGGTTCTATGTCAAAACCAGAGAGGTTAAGTGACTTTTCCTGGAGTTTGGATCTGAGCTACTGACTCCATGTTGGTACTCTAGTCTCTGCCTGTGCTTATTACTGCTTGGCCATGAGCAGCCTGGAGCATTGAATGGGACCTCCCAGGCTACAGCCATGCCTGGCTGCAACCATTTCTCCATCTTCTCATCACTTCTCCAAATGTGTTGAGCTCCCTCATATATCAGGGCCTTACACCTGTGGGTCATCCCCTCCCCTTCCTGGTTTCCATTCGCGTAGCTGGTAAACTCTTCAACCTCACTTCCTCAGGGAGAACCTCCCCTGGTACCTACCCACCTGGGCACTTGAATGGCATTCTGTGCCTCTTATGACTCTTCTCTGTTTATGTGTTTCTGTGGGTAATGATGGAGCATTAGGCTGTCCGAGTGCTTGCTGGAAGCTCTTGTGGGAGGCAGGAAGTCTGGCTTTGCTACTCCTGCCTGACATCATTAATGGGGCAGCAGGGTATCAAGGGTCTAGACCCAGGAGGGTGGGCTGGGCTTAAGATCACACAGGAGCTGCTTACCTCATGCTGGCACTCTACGGGTCCTAGGTGCAGCTGTCAGTGTACTGGGACTACATGAAGGCCATTGGCCTCTTCATCTCCTTCTTGAGTATCTTCCTCTTCCTATGCAACCATGTGTCTGCACTGGCCTCCAATTATTGGCTGAGCCTCTGGACAGATGACCACCCTACTATCAATGGGACTCAGGAGCACAGGACGTACCGACTGAGTGTCTATGGGGCCTTGGGCATCTTACAAGGTATGGCTGTGCTTACTTCATGTGTCCTTTCCTAACTGAGACCCCAAGACCTCATGGAATTTACAACCACTAACTGAGCCAGACGTACATGGACAAAATCTGCCACATGGTGAACTCTGAATGCTTGCTGAATTCATGCCCACCCCTTCCCCGCCCCAGTCAGCTCAAGAAGCTGATTGCTGGCTGAGTTGGCATCAAATGAAGCAGCCTAGCTCTGGAGTTCACTCTGAAGCTGTGCCAGGCAGTGTGTGATCTAGATGTGATCTAGATGCTCATAAAACTGCTTTGTACACACATGCCCTTTCCGTGTCCCTGATGCACTCATGTGGGTGGTTAAGTGAGTCTTTTTTGTGTGAGAGCTTTCCTGCGTCCAGGCATGCTGCCAGGAAGGCACTTAGTACTGGTTGTGGTTTTGAGTGTCACTGTCCCTATTATACAGGTGAGGTGACTCACATTGATTGACATGAGAGGCCCCCAGCTGAACAGGGTTGGCAGCGCCAACTTCAGTTTGCCTTCCCCTGTTCTTGGTGAATGATCCTCATATATAAGTCCCCAAAAGAAATCTGTGGCCCAGGGGGTGTTTGGAGGAGCCACAGATGTCTCTTGACCTCTGAGGTGGTTTTGGAACAAGCTGTCAGATGATCAGGTGTAGGATGCCTTGAGTTTCTCCATGTATAGCCTACTTCTGCCTGCCATAGAGCCAGAGACTGCAGCAGCCTTCATATTAGATTTTAGAGAGAGCAAAGAACAGAGAAGATGTTTCCGTGGGTTCACACAGAATCAGTATCTGCTACAAGAGCTGTGCTGTCTGGCACAGTAGCCTCCAATCATGGGAGGTGATTTGAATTTTAGTTCATTGAAGTTAAAAGAAAATTCATTTCTTCAGAAACTCAATCCCAGTGTGTAGTACACAGTGAGGGCTGGTTGTTGAGGGACCCAGTGCCGGCCAGCAGACCACACTTCTGTATCTTACGCTCACATCTCTGTTGCCATCCCAGGTGTCTCAGTATTTGGCTACTCCATGGCTGTGTCCATTGGGGGCATCTTTGCTTCCCGCCATCTCCACCTGGACCTGCTGCGTAATGTCCTGCGCTCGCCCATGAGCTTCTTTGAGCGCACACCCAGTGGGAACCTAGTAAACCGTTTCTCCAAGGAGCTGGA
>NW_026068790.1:12766-14249 GCF_014885135.2 Alexandromys fortis
TTTTTGTTTTTCCATATGAAGTTGATTATTGTTCTTTCAAGGTCTGTGAAGAATTGTGTTGGGATTTTGATGGGGATTGCATTGAATCTATAGATTGCTTTTGGTAAGATTGCCATTTTTACTATGTTGATTCTTCCTATCCAAGAGCATGGGAGGTCTTTCCATTTTCTGGTATCCTCTTCAGTTTCTGTCTTCAAAGACTTAAAATTCTTGTCAAATAGGTCTTTCACATCCTTTGTTAGTGTTACCCCAAGATATTTTATGTTGTTTGTGGCTATCGTGAAGGTGAAGTTTCTCTGATTTCCCTCTCGTTTTCTTTATCCTTTGTGTATAAGGAAGGCAACTGATTTTTTGGAGTTGATCTTGTATCCTGCCACATCACTGAAGGTGTTTATCAGCTGTAGGAGTTCTCTGGTAGAGTTTTTGGGGTCACTGATATACACTATCATATCATCTGCAAATAACAAAAGTTTGACTTTTTCCTCCAATTTGAATCCCCTTGATCTCCTTATATTGTCTTATTGCTATTGCTAAAGCTTCAAGAAATATATTGAAGAGATATGGAGAGAGCACGCAGCCTTGTCTTGTTCCTGATTTTAGTGGAATCGCTTTTTCTCCCCATTTAATTTGATATTAGCTGTCGGCTTGCTATATATTGCCTTCATCATATTTAGATATGATCCTTGTATCACTAATCTCTCCAAGACCTTTATCATGAAGGGGTGTTGAATTTTGTCAAATGCTTTTTTAGCATCTAATGAAATGATCATATGGGTTTTTTTTTCAGTTCATTTATATGATGGATTACATTGATAGATTTTTTTTATGTTGAACCAGCCCTGCATCTCTGAGATCATGATGGATGATTTTTTTTGATGTGTACTTGAATTCGATTTGCCAATATTTTATTGAGAATTTTTGCATCCATGTTCATGAGTGAGATTGGTCTGTAATTCTATTTCATGGTTGAGTCTTTGTGCGGTTTTGGTATCAGGTTAACTGTAGCTTCATAAAGAGTTTAGCAATGAGCCTTCTGTTTCCATTATGTGGAACACTTTGAGGAGTATAGGCATTATTAGCTCTTCTTGTAAGTTTTTGTAGAACTCTGCACTAAAACCATCTGGCCCTAGGCTTTTTTTGGTTGGGAGGTTTTTGATTACAGCTTCTATCTCCTCGCGACTTATAGGTCTATTTAAATTGTTCACCTGGTCTTGATTTAATTTTGGTATATGGTATCTATCTAAAAAATTATCCATTTCTTTTACATTTTCCAATTTTGTGGCGTACATCTTTTTGTAGTAGGACCTAATGATTCTCTGAATTTCCTCAGTGTCTGTTATTATGTCCCCTTTTCATTTCTGATATTGTTAATTTGGTGTTCTCTCTTTGCCTTTTGATTAGTTTGGATAAGGGTTTTCCAATCTTGTTGATTTTTCTCAAAGAACTGGCTCATTGTTTCATTGATTCTTTGTATGGTTTTCTG
>NW_026068791.1:0-1423 GCF_014885135.2 Alexandromys fortis
GGGGGGGGGGGGGGGGGGGGGGGGGGGGGACTAGGATTTGGGTACATTCGGTGGGATTCCCAAGATTTGTCCTTTTTCTGCGCTATGGGGCTCAAAGGTGTGCGCGGTGGCCAGGACTTACTTGAAGGTTCCCCCGAAGGCCATATCCATTTTAGAGACAGAGGCCTCGCAGGAGACATTGGACACTTTAATCCGACCAGCAGGATCCTGGGAGAGCTTCAGACCTGTGCGGATGGACACACCCTCGGCCGAGGCATTGATGTAGCCCCCATCGTAGCTGCCAAAGGGGGGTTCATGTTCACCCCGGTAGGAGAGGAACTGAGGTATCGCTACCCTTTTCTTCACCCGTACAACATCCCCATTGCCTTCTAATCCTCCTCCATGCCAAACCCTTCTCTCCAACATGACCCGCCCTTACTTTCAGGACTTTTTTTTTTTTTAAGGTTCCAATGAGTTTAATTAGCATTGTTTGCATAAGCATGGGTGTGGAGTTACTAACTGGAGTTCGTGCCAAGTACCAGCATCTACACTTTAGAAAAATGACTCCCTGCTTCCTCATAACCATTCACTGCCTGTAGCCAGGGGTGGAGAACCATAAACCCTCCCTCCCCATAACTCCTCTACCTTCACCAGACAGCCTACCAAACCCTCTACTTGCTTGGAGAAACAGAAACCTAGGAAGGCTTGTGGATACTGGGCCCAGCCACCAGGCCCTCTCCTGAGCATGTGGGGGGGGGGGGGGACGGGGGGGGGGGGGGGGGGGGGGGGCGGGGGTGCTTACAAGAACCAGTAGAGAAGCTGCCTCCGGAAGTGCAGCCCCAAGGACGCGTTGGAGATGTGGAGCACCAGCTCCTGGTCTGGCTGGAAGTGGAGCTCCGAGGATATCAACTGCAGCTGTGTGACCTTCACCCTGCAGAGGGCAGGTGTCAGGGTTGGTCCAGGACCGAGGGGAAGGGACTCACCCAACCACAGGGACTTCGTCCCTCCTCTTCTAACTTCTGCAGGCTGGGAAGCCAGATGGGTGGGATGGAGTTTTCCTTTGCCCCTCAAGAGCTCAACCTGGATCGGGTCACTCAGAGATCTGCTCTCTGGACCCAGGGGTTAAATGGCCTTCCTCTTTTCTTATGTATTTAATGTTTAAAAGACAGTGAGTTGGGCTGGAGAGATGGCTCAGTGGTTAAGAGCACTGTCTGCTCTTCCAGAGGTCCTGAGTTCAATTCCCAGCAACCACATGGTGGCTCACAACCATCTGTAATGAGATCTGGTGCCCTCTTCTGGCCTGAAGGCATACACACAGACAGAATATTGTGTACATAATAAATAAAAATAAATAAATAAATTTTAAAAAAGAGCTGGATGGTGGTGGTGGTGTATGCCTTTAATCCCAGCACTTGGGAGGCAGTGGCAGGCAGATCTCTGTGAG
>NW_026068791.1:13136-14369 GCF_014885135.2 Alexandromys fortis
AAAAAAAAAAAAAAAAAAAAAAAAAAAAAAAAAAATCAAACCAAACCAAACAAAAAACCAGCAAAAAACAAAATGTAGCCCAGACCAAAAATAAACAAGGAAAGGAGGAAGGTAGGTATGTTTTTTTTTTTTTTTTTTTCTCAAAGCAAGACCAAGATCCTGTCTTTACTGGATTCACAGAGAGGTAGGCATTTATCTGAGAGGCTCTTCAGTGACTCAGCTGGCCTTGAATTCAACTTGTAGTCAAGGACGTCCTGGAGCTGATTCTCCTGCCTCCACCACTGGCGTGATTATCGACACTCAACTGACTAGAACTCTTTTGGTTGGCAGGATGTAAACAGTGTTTGGTGGAAAGCATCACCTCAGCTCCCTAACGTGTCTAGATTTAGCTTACATGTCTAGTTGAAATATAACAGGTAATGATACCCAATTAACAACTGCCTTACAGAGCTGAGAGAATGGCATTTAACAAAAGAGCTTCTAACACAGAGACATGCCAGCTCCTGCAGCATCCTATAGCTCCTCCACGAAGATAGGTGTTTGCAGAAGACCTGCCTTGAGGCTCGCCTTTGGATATGGCAAAGTCACCTGCACAGCAAAAAGTGGCCTCCACCTCATCAGCTTCCTGGATGCCATCTGGGGAATTGATCATATCATCCTGCCAAGACAGGTAGACTAAATCTTCCCCCCAGGAAAATCTTCGGGCCTCTTGTACTCAGCAGCAAATGGCAAGCCGTGTTTCTAAGGCTGGTGTTCTCCAGGGGCTAAGGAGAGACTTGGGATTGCCTGCATTGCTAAAAAAGCTGTCTCATGTCTGCTCATTTATCCCCTTAGATCTTTCTACTGGCATTTGATGATTTAAGGTACTGGTAGCAGCTCATTACTTCATTTGTTAAGTTTCCTACTAAAATACAGACAGGTGTGCCTCTTTAACAGGCCTCATAGTCCAGAACTAACAGGTTTCAGGGTATCTTCAGAGGCTCAAGAGTTTCTAATTTCTTTTGTCTTCTAAAATGTTCATACTCCAAGATGTAAATCTGTTCTAGTTGTCTTACAGATACCTACAGGTTCCTGGGGGAAGGTTCTGCTGCTATATCAAAAACCAGGTCTGGAGGCCGGGCGGATGGTGGCGCACGCCTTTAATCCCAGCACTCGGGAGGCAGAGGCAGGCGGATCTTTGTGAGTTCGAGACCAGCCTGGTCTACAGAGCTAGTGCCAGGACAGGCTCCAAAG
>NW_026068792.1:0-10198 GCF_014885135.2 Alexandromys fortis
GGTCTCTGTCTCTATCTCCATCCATCACCAGATGAAGGTTCTATGGTGATATGAAAGATATTCGTCAGTAATGCTATAGGATAGGGTCAGTTCTTTCTCTATACTTTTTGAATGATTGAAGTGTTTCAAAAAGCAATAAAGACCTTGTGAAAGTGATCTCGCTCAAAAAAACACATAAATACTCACTAAGATAATTAAAAGAATCACTGTTGTAATAAATTGTGTCTGTTCTACTAAAGCTCATTGTGATAATTGGAAATTTTGCAATTACTGGAGAGCAATGTGCACAAACACAGCAGAATTAGATTGTATGTTTTGTTTCATATTTTCTTTCAGCTGAAAATTGTGATTTGTGGTTGAACAGTCCTAAGGCACTGAAAGTTTTCATATAACAAACTCGTTGACTCTGCCTACATGTTACACATTATTTAAAAGAAAGAATGAAGTATGTTTTTAAAAGTCCATCTGAAGAGATTATCTTATGTTAAATGACTTAAATAAGGAAATGAATAAGGATATTTTTAAATAGTGTACAATGAAATAGTTTCTTGTTGAAAAAATCTGTTACTTAACCTTTCTATGTGCATCTTATAAAAAATGTGACTTTAGAAAAAATGCTTGATTAATATTTTGTGAAAATTCTGTATATTCAATGCATATTTACATCATTTCACTCAAATTACCCAAATAATTGCTCCTACTTTTATGCCCCCAATCTTTTCATTCAATTTCTCCAACTTCTGCATGAGTATACATATTTATTTGAAGTGTGTATGTGTGTGTTTGTGTGTGTTGAGAAAGAAGATAATGAAAATAAATTTATAGTCCGGCAGTGTACATTTAGTGTTTCTAATATGTATTCATGTTCAGTGCTGGCCCCTCATATAGAGGTAAAAGGAATCTGACTACTACTTTTACTATCAGAAGTTGCTTTCTAAGCTGCTAAGCCTTCAAATGGCATGGAAGTTCTAAAGCTCACCATTCACATCATGATAACATAGCTAGCTAGTTTGCCTAATCCGAGAGGTAACTCAGAGGTGATTAGTTGAACTTACATCCTGGCAAGTGAACAATGCCAGGGATCCTCATTTCTTTGTCTCCTCAGCAAAAAGAACATCAAGTAAAAGATGACTCCATTTCAAAACCTGATTATAGGACTAAAAAGCATGTTCTCAGAAAGTGAAACACAAGTGTCTGAGAAACACTTAAATGTGTTCAAAATCCTTAGCCACCAGGGAAATAACCTTAAAACTATTTAGAAATTTTGTCATACTGCTGTTAGAATGAACAAGATAAATAATGGAAATGATGCAGGGATCAGGCTGCACTTGGTTCTGGTTGGTGTAAGGCAAAACAGATTTAGTTGATATCAAAATCAATGGGGAAGATCCTAAAAAGACACATCAGTTTATCACAAGTCCTTCAAAGAAGAATAGCAATCAAATTCTCTTAACATTTTATTTCAGAAATCCACAAGGATGGCTTTGCAGATGCTGCTGTCCCCTCTCACCGCTTGCTGCAGCCATGGTCAACCCCACCGTGTTCTTCAATGTCGCGGCTGATGGCGAGCCCTTGGGCCGTGTCTCCTTCCAGCTGTTTGCAGACAAAGTTCCAAAGACAGCAGAAAACTCTCGTGCTCTGAGCACTGGAGAGAAAGGATTTGGATATAAGGGTTCTTCCTTTCACAGGATTATTCCAGGATTCATGTGCCAGGGTGGTGACTTCACACGCCATAATGGCACTGGCCGCAGATCCATCTACGGAGAAAAATTTGAGGATGAGAACTTCATCCTGAAGCATACAGGTCCTGGCATCTTGTCCACGGCAAATGCTGGACCAAACATAAATGGTTCCCAGTTTTTTTATCTGCACCACCAAGACTGAGTGGCTGGATGGCAAACATGTGGTCTTTGGGAAGGTGAAAGAAGGCATGAACATTGTGGAAGCCATGGAGCGTTTTGGGTCCAGGAATGGCAAGACCAGCAAGAAGATCACCATTTCCGACTGTGGACAACTCTAATTCTTTTGACTTGCGGGCTTCTTACCCACCAGATCATTCCTTCTGTAGCTAAGGAGAGCACCCCAGCCCCATCTGCTCGCAGTACCCTGTAATCTCTGCTCTCACCGAAGTTCTTTGGGTTCCATATTTCCTCATTCCCCTTTAAGTCTAGCTGGATTGCAAAGGTAAGTTTATGATTATGAATAAAAACTAAGTAAGAACTGTAAAAAAGAAAAAGAAAAAAAAAGAAATCCACAAGGATGAGCCCATCTGAGAATCTAAGTAATAGTTTAGAGGGTACCTAAAATGTCCTCCCCATGTAATAAGATTGATGGCTACCTTTATTATCTCCATATAGCCTTCATCTAGTAACTGAGGGAAGCAGATGCTGAGATCCACAGCTAAGCACTGGGCTGAACTCCTGGAGTCCAGCCATAGAGAGGGAGGAGTGATATTACAAGCAAAGGGCCAAGACTATGATGGGGAAACTCACAGAAACAACTGACCTGAGATAGTGAGACTGAGAGCTGGGTAATCTGCATAAAACCAACTAGGGCCTCTGAATGTGGGTGACAGTTGTGTGGCTTTAGCAGTTTGTAAGACCAGTAACAGTTGAGCCAGTATTCATCCTTGGTGTATGAGCGGGCTCTTGTATCCCATTCCTTATGAAGGGATACCTTGTTCAGCCTTGATACAGGGGGGAGAGCCTTGGTCCTGCCTCAAGTGAAGTGACAGACTGTTGACTCCCCATGGATGGCCTCACCCTCTCTGAAGAATTGATGAGGAAAATGGAAGAATGAGAGGGAGAGCAAACTGTGATTAGAATATAAAATAAGGTTATTTTTTAAATAAAATATAAAAGGAATTCAACTCCAGTCATACTTTTGAGGGAAGCACTTTTCCTAACTGAAGCATCCCAGTGCCCATATGGGTTTGAATTTTAATTAGTAATGATAAAAAAAATGTAGAATGTAAAGAATCACCACCAAATATGTTATATATAGCCAGTGTAAATTTAATTTGCATCAAAGAACACACACACACACAGAGGAAGAAAGGGAGAGAGGCATGCATTCATGTATGTGTGCATACATTTGTGCACATATGTACAGGTTTGGTTTAACACAGAGAAATTTATTTATTTATTTATTTATTTATTTATTTAGTTGTTGAAAAGAAATTTCAGCCTCCTCCCCGTTTCCCATTTCCCTCCCCCACCTCACACACATTGCCACCTCCCCCCTCTCCCCTACCCCTCTCCCCCTCCCCCCACTCCATTCCCCCTCCCTCTAGAGAATGAAGAGCAGTNCCTTGGTTTCTCATCAGCCTTCATTGTCCACCATGTTCATAAAGTCTGGTTTCATCCCACGCTTATTCAGTCCCAGTCCCGCTGGCCTTGGTGAGCTCCCAATAGATCAGTTCCACTGTCACAGTGGGTGGGTGCACCCCTCGTGGTCTTGACTTCCTTGCTCATGTTCTCCCTCCTTCTGCTCCTCATTTGGATCTTAATAGCTGAGTCCGGTGCTCCAATTTGGGTCTCTGTCTCTATCTCGATCCATCGCCAGATGAAGATTCTAAGGTGATATGCAAGATATTCATCAGTATCACTATAGGATAGGGTCATTTCAGGTTCCCTGTCCTCGGTTGCTCAAGGGACTAGCTGGGGACATCTCCCTAGACACCTGCGAGCCCTTCTAGAGTCAAGTCACTTGCCAACCCTAAGATGGTCCCCTTAATTAGGATATATATTTCTCTGCTCCCGTGTCCACCCTTCCTTTATCGCAACCATCCCACTCCCCCAAGCTCCCTCTATTCTCCCCTTCTCACGTTTCTCACCCCATTTCCCCTTGGCCCCATGCCACCTCACCCCCAAGATCCCAGGTTTTGCCCGGCAATCTTGGCTTCTTCCCATATCCAGGCTGATGACTATATGTTTTTCTTTGGGTTCACCTTCTCATTTAGCTTCTCTAGGATCACAAATTATAGGCTCAATGTCCTTTATTTATGGCTAGAAACCAATTATGAGTGAGTACATCCCATGTTATTCTTTTTGGGTCTGGGTTACCTCACTCAGGATAGTGTTTTCTATTTCCATCCATTTGCATGCAAAATTCACGAAGTCATTGTTTTTTACCGCTGAGTAGTATTCTAATATGTATATATTCCACAATTTCTTCATCCATTCTTCCATTAAAGTGCATCAGGTTGTTTCCAGGTTCTGGCTATTATAAATAATGCTGCTATGAACATAGTTGAACAAATGCTTTTGTAATATGATAGGGCATCTCTTGGGTATATTGCCAAGAGTGGTATTACTGGATATTGGGGTAGGTTGATCCCAAATTTCGTGAGAAACCGCCACACTGATTTCCAAAGTTTGCATTGCCACCAGCAATGCATGAGTGTGCCCCTTACTCCACAACCTCTTCAGCAATGGCTATCATTGGTGTTTTTGATTTTAGCCATTCTGACAGGTGGAAGATGGTATCTCAAAGTTGTTTTAATTTGCATTTTCCTGATCACCAAGGAGGATGAGCATGACCTTATATCTTTTGGCCATTTGAAATTCTTCTGTTGAGAATTCTTTATTCAGTTCGGTGCCCCATTTTTTAATTGGATTAATTAGCCGATTAAAGTCTAGTTTCTTGAGTTCTTTATATATTTTGGAGATCAGACCTTTGTCTGTTGCAGGGTTGGTGAAGATCTTCTCCCAGTCAGTGAGTTGCCTTTTTGTTTTAGTGAGAGTGTCCTTTGCTTTACAGAAGCTTCTCAGTTTCAGGAGGTCTCATTTATTCAATGTTGTCCTTAATGTCTGTGCTGCTAGGGATATACGTAGGAAGTGATCTCCTGTGCCCGTATGTTGTAAAGTACTTCCCACCTTCTCCTCTATCAGGTTCAGTGTGTTCAGACTGATATTGAGGTCTTTAATCCATTTAGACCTGAGTTTTGTGTATGGCGATAGATATGGATCTATTTTCATTCTTCTAAAGGTTGACAACCAGTTCTGCCAGCACCATTTGTTGAAGATGTTTCCTTTCTTCCACTGAATACTTTTAGCTCCTTTATCAAAAATGAGGTGTTCATATCTTTGTGGGTTAAAATCTGCGTCTTCTATTCTATTCCATTGATTAACTTATCTGTTTAAGGCAATACCAAGCTGTTTTCAATACTGAAGCTCTGTAATAGAGTTTGAAGTCAGGGATGGTAGTGCTTCCAAAAGATCCTTTATTGTGTAAGATTGTTTTGGCTATCCTGGGTCTTTTGTTTTTCCATATAAAGTTGATTAATGTCCTCTCAACATCTGTGAAGAATTTCGATGGGATTTTAATGGGGATTGCATTGAATCTATAAATTGCCCTTGATAGAATTGCCATTTGTACTATGTTGATCCTCCCAATCCAAGAGCAAGGGAGATCCTTCCATTTTCTAGTATCCTCCTCAATTTCTTTCTTAAAGGACTTAAAGTTCTTGTCAAATAGATCCTTTACATCCTTGGTTATAGTTACCCCAAGATATTTTATGCTGTTTGTGGCTATTGTGAAAGGTGATGCTTCTCTGATTTCCCTCTCTGCTTCCTTATCCTTAGTGTATAGGAGGGCAACAGGTTATTTTGGAATTGATCTTGTATCCTGCCACGCTACTAAAGGTGTTTATCAGCTGTAGGAGTTCTTTGCTGGAGTTTTGGGGATTGCTCATGTACACTATCATATTATCTGCAAATAATGAAAGTTTAACTGCTTTCTTTCCAATTCAAATCCCTTTGATCGCCCTATGTTGTCTTATTGCTTTTGCTAGAACTTCAAGTACTATATTGAAAAGGTATGGAGAGAGTGCACAGCCTTGTGGTGTTCCTGATTTTAGTGGGATGGCTTTGAGTTTCTCTCCACTTAATTTGATGTTAGTTGTCGGCTTGCTATAAATAGCTTTTATTATAGTTAGGTATGACCCTTGTGTCCCTAATCTCTCTAAGACCTTTATCATAAAGTGATTTTGAATTTTGTCAAATGCCATTTCAGCATCTAATGAAATGATCATATGGTTTTTTTCCTTCAGTTTATTTATATGATGGATTACATTGATATATTTTCGAATGTTGAACCAGCCCTGCATCCCTGGGATGAAGCCTACTTGATCATAATGGTAATTTTTCTAATGTGTTCTTGGATTCGGTTTGCCAGTATTTTATTGAGGATTTTCTCATTGATGTTCATGAGTGAGACTGGCCTGTAATCCTCTTTCTTGGTTGAGTCTTTGTGTGGTTTTGGTATCAGAGTAACTGTAGCTTCATAAAAGGAATTTGGCAATGACTTTTCTGTTTCTATATTGTGAAATACATTAAGGAGTATAGGTATTAGGTCTTCTTGGAAGTTCTGGTAGAATTCTGCATTGAAACCCTCTGGACCTGGGATTTTTTTTTTTGGTAGGGAGGTTTTTTATAACAACTGAATAAAAGAGAAAACACTTACACTGGAGAAAAGGCTGCATCTTTAAGAAATTCTGCTGAGAAAACTGGGTATCTACTTGCAGTACAAGGAAATTGAATCCAATCTAACACTGCACAAAAATTATATACATGAGGATCAAAGATCACAATCTGAATCCTGAAACAGTAGAAACACAAAAAGAAAACATAGGCAAAAAAAAATGAAAGAAAACATAGGCAATATCTTACAAGTTGTACGTGTTAGTCAGGATTTTCCAAAAAGGATTCCATTTGCCAAAGAATGGAGGCAAATTATTGGCAACTGTACTCCCACAAAACCGAAAGTCTTCCATACTGCCATGAAAATAATGTAGGATGTGGAGGATAGTATCAAAAGAACAGGAGAGATTTATGGGCAAAGATATTTATAACACATTCTTTTTTCTGTCAGTATTGATTTTGACCATCATGTCAAGGAAGTCTGTAGGAAAGTTATAAAGAAACAGTAGTAAATGAGTGATTTATTTGGTTTGAAAAGGTCAACAAACAGAAAAGCATATCATCAATTTGAATTAAGAATGTAAATGTATTTCTTCACTTACATTAATTCACTGATAATAAGAAAGAAAACTACATGAACAATAAAAGTGAATTAACCTTCTGCTAATACTTTTCCAATAGTCAGCCATATTTAAGAAATATTCTTATATGAATTTCATAATCTATGCTTTTCTAAATTTGAAGAGAAGTATGTATTTGGATGTGAATGATGATCCAATCTCTAAAACACAAATCATAACCATATCTTCATATATTTCTTTGTGAGCAAGTATAAATAAATTGTAGCAATGTTTTGTTACCAGTTTAAATTAATGTAATTGAGCATATATTTTGTTTTTATTATTGCTTACATTATTTCAAACTATTAAGAATCCAAACATTATAGAAAATATTATATCCTGAGCCTACAACCTCCACAACAGCAGGCCTGAATCAGTGACTTCCAATGGAGCAGGACGGAGGCAGCAACCTCCACAGGAGCAGGTACAAGAGAGCAACCACTGAGAGAGCAGGCCCAGCCAGAGACCTCTGCATGACAGGGCACAAGTCAGGGACCTCTGAATGAGCAGGCCCAAGACAGGGACATCTGTGGGAATAGACCTGAGCCAGCAACCTCTGTTGGAGTAGACCCGAGCCAGCAACCTCCATCAGAACAGGACTGATCCAGTATCCTCCACCAGAGCAGGCCTGACGCAATGACTTCCACAGAAGCAGGTACAAGGGAGCAACTGCTGAGGAATCAGGCCAACATCAGAGACTTCTGCGGGATTTGACACAAGCCAGGAACCCTGAGGGAGCAGACCCAATAAGTGACCTCCGTGGAAGTAGGCCCAAGCCAGGGACATCTGAGGAACAGGTCTGAGCCAGTGACCACCGCTGGATCAAGGCCAAGGAATCGATCTCCACTGGAGCAGGTGAAAGGGACCCACTGGCCCAAGTCAGAGACCTCTGTGGAATGGACTTGAGTCAGCAAGAACCTGCCTGGGAGCAGGCCTGAGCTAGCAACCTCTACAGGAGCAGGCTTGAGATAGCAACCTCTGTTAGAGCAGGCCCAAGGCAGCAACCTCAGTGGGAGCAGCTCCAAGCATGCAATCTCCATTGGAACAGGCCAAATGACCCCAGGATTTCAGAGTGACTTCCAGGAAGGCTGGGAAAATTCTGGGAACACCAACTGACCTCTGGGTGAATGGAATCATGGCACTGACTGTACCATGAGGAGCTACCATCTGAGCATTCGATCTACTGGCACCTGAAAGATCACCAGAGAAGCAGCCCAGTTACATCAATCAGGAAAAGATGAATAGACAACACTCAACACCACAAAGAACAACACAACACCAACAAAAACTACCGGTCCTATAACAGCAAGACTTGAACACACAAATGTCGATGAAGCAAAAGAAAACATCCTAAAATATAACTTTAGAAGAATGTTTTCAGCCCTTAAAGAAGAATTGAGAAATTCCCTCAAAAAAAAAAAAAAAAAAAAAAAAAGAAAACGGAGGAAAAGAAAAACAAAGAATTGGAAGAAATCAACAAATCTCTTAAAGAAAACCAAGAAAAAAAGTAATCAAAGAGATGAATCAAATGATTCAAGACTTGAAAATGGAAATAGAAAAGATAAGGAAAACACAAACCCAGGCAATTATAAAAATGAAAATATGAGAAAATGATCAGGAACCACAAATGGAAACATAAACAGCAGAATACAAGAAATGGAAGAGAGAATCTCAAGCACTGAATGTATTATAGAAGAAATAGACTCACCGGTCAAGGTAAACATTAAATCTTAAAAAAGCTTAACATGAAATATGAGACACCATGAAAAGACCAAACTTAAGAATAATAGGGATAGAAGAAGGAGAAGTCCAACTGAAAATCATAGAAAATATATTCAACAAAATCATAGAAGAAAATTTTCCCAGCCCAAACAAAGATATGCCTATTAGGGTACAAGAAGCATACAGAACACCAAATAGACTAGATATAAAAAGAATCCCCTTACACATCATAATCAAAACACTAAGCATGCAGAATAAAGGAAGAACATTAAGAGCTGCAAAGGAAATGGCCAAGTAACATATGAAGGCAGACCTATCACAATTTTATCTGATTTCTCAATGAAAGCCAGTATGTCCTGGTCACAAGTTAAGAGACAGACATTAAGAGACCATGTATGCCATCCCAGACTACTATGTCCAGGAAAATTTATAATCAACATACACAGACAATACAAGATAGTCCATGAAAGAACCAAATTTACCCATTACCTAGCCACAAACCCAGCACTACACAAAATACTAGAAGGAAAACTCCAAACCAAGGACGTTAGCTACAGCCACAAAACAGAGTCAATAGATGATATCACCAAAACAAACCCCAAAGAAAGGGAAAACACACACAATAAAATCCCCAACAAAGAAAATTTTAAAAAAAGTAACTAGCAATCACTGGTCATTAATATCCCACAATATATATGGACTCAAATCACTTATAAAATGACACAGGTTAGCAGATTGAATATCAAAAGACAATCCATCCTTCTGCAGCATACACGAAACCCACCTCAACCTCAAAGACAGACATTGCCTCAGAATAAAGGATTTGGGGGAAAAATCCAATAAAATGGAAATAAGGAACAATCTGATGTAGCTATTCTAATATCTAACAAAATAGACTTCAGACTAAAATAAACCAAAAGACACAAAGAAGGACATTTCGTATTAGTTACAGGGAAAAAAATCCATAAAGAGGAAATCCGAATACTAAACATCTATGCCCCAAATACGAGGGTACCCTCATATTAAAAGAAACAGTACTAAGGTGTAAGTCACACAACAGAACAAACACACTAAAGTGAGAGACTTTGACACCACATTCCACCACTGGACAAGTCTGTACGAAAGAAAATTAACAAAGGATTAAGGGAACGAACATGTTATAACTCAAATGGACTTAGCAGATACCTATAGAACATTCCATTCAAACATACAATAATATACCTTCTTCTCGGAAACTCATAAAACCCTCTCAAAAATTGATCACATACTAGGTAACAAAGCAAACCTCAAAAGATAAAAAAAAAATTACTGGAATAAGCCCATGTATCTTATCAGATGAAGATCACTTAAAATTAGAATTCAACAGCAACACTGGATTCAAAAATCCGGCAAACACACAGAAATTAAACAATGCTCACCTGAATTATCAATGGG